>NC_134687.1:269201784-269501784 GCF_050947455.1 Rhinoderma darwinii
CAGTGCGTGAGCCTTCACAATACATCACCCCCCACACGGGGATGTGCTATTACGTCCAGGTGCGCGAACGAGTTAAAAAATAAAATAAACCTGGTTAAAGTGGTTTTATTTAGTGAAGGTGTAAAAAAAAAAAAACAATTACACATATATGGTATCGCTGCAATCGTAACGACCTGTTAACGCGCATCTATCTTCCGTTTCTGTAGTCCCGCACGCTGCATATCCTAATGGAACTGCATTAGTCCATTCTTTCATCTGAGTATGTACCTGGTGCTGGCTCCGGTTGTTACCTGCACTAAATTAGTAATTTATTAATTTTTATTCAACGATATGCAGTGTAGTCTCTTGTATACCCTGTGTTCTACTACCCTTTACCCTGACTGACTATATATCCTAATAGGAATATCTAGATACTCCTTAGCACTAACAATTTATCTCTTTTTAGGCGTGACATGAATGTATCTAGGATGCAGTCTGACTTTCAGTATCTGTTAATCTCTCCTATCCATCTATTATGCATTCTCTCTTTCAAGTGTGGGGCTGTGGGGAACTTCATTATGGATACCTGGTAGTGTTATCTCCTACAGGTTCCAATTTAGTTCCCTTGTCTATACATGAGCTGTAACTTTCCTCTGCCACACTTTCCCTTAGCAACTGGTGATGCATTCTGCATCGCTGTGATTGGCTGTTATGTCATTAGGGGGCATTCTCTCTTGCAAGTGTTTGGGCTGTGGGGAACTTCTTTATGGATACCTGGTAGTGTTTTCTCCTACAGGTTCCAAGTGAGTTCCCTTGCCTATACATAAGCTCTAACTTTCCTTTGTCACACTGTGACACTTACTCTGTTGCTGCAGCAATGTATATATGAGATCGCCTGAAATTCCCCTAGCAACTGGTGATGCGTTCTGCATCGTGGTGATTGGCTGTGATGTCATTAGGAGGCCGGTCTATGTCGGTGGGCGTCATTTTGCCGTTGTGACACAGCGATTGGTCCTGGCTTTCCATCACGCCTCTGAAGGAGGTGGGGCTAGCCGCATAAGGCACTCGAGTTTCTCCAGCGCGTGTTAGACCATCTATCAGTGTCTGAGTACACGCCGGAGAATACAAAACAAACAGCAGAAAATGTGCTGTTCAGCAGTTCATTAATAATAAGCAAATTTACCCCTGAGGACGCTGCCCTGTAGTTACAGGGCTGCATAAACATGGTGGGACGTTGCTTTACTGTGGTAACCAGACCACATCTATATTTGCTTAGGTCCCCTGTGCATGTCCAGAGTGTGGCAGTTTCTATGTGCATACAGGACATTCCAAGGAGGCTTGTTTGCATCGCTATGGCAAGTGGTTGAGGAGCACTACTGCTACCCCTGTCTTGTGTTATATCGATTGAAAGGTTTTCAATATCACCTGTTTCCTGACATTTTATCAGGGACCGTGGATCTGTGTGCCTACGCCTACACTCAGTACTTTTGGCATTTAGTGCCCTATTTTTAATACTATACGAATAAAACTACTTTTAACGTTTTTCTAGGCAGGACTACACATATATGGTATCGCTGCAATCGTAATGACCTGAACAATAAAGTTAACGCCATACAAAAAAAACAACTAAAAAAACAGTGATGACATTTTTTTTCCATATTAATTAATACGTTTTATGTACACCAAAATAAAACCAATGAAAGCTACATCTTGTCCCACAAATAACAAGCCTACATACGTACATAAGTTACGACTCTTGGAATGAGACGATGCAAAAACAATTTCTTTTTTTTCAAAAACTTGCAGACCGCCCATAGACTATAAACGTTCGGGCAGTCCGCAATTAACTCTGCTGGGCCGTTCCAGAATGTCCTGCAAAGTTAGCAGGTTTGCCGCTCCCAGGCTCTCTAGACAGCTGTATCATGGAACTTTAACCGGAGACCACTCAGTGTGGTCTCCGTTCATGTGATTGTTGTAACAACATTTGCGCCGACAGTGAGGAGCTCTATGATACAGGTGTCTAGAGACAGCTGATATCACAGAGCTATCACCCAGAGACCAGTCAGTGTGGTCTCCGGTCTTGTGATCGCTGTGACAGCATGTCACAGAGATCACATTGCTCCTCCCAGCAGCGCTTGCGCTGTCACAGTGATCACATTCGAGCCGACGGTAATGAGCTCTGTTATACAGCTGTCTATTGACAGCTGTATCACCAAGCTTCAGAGTGGTCTCTGGTCAGGTGATCACTGTGACAGCCTGTCACAGCGATCACCAGACTGCCAGAGAGGGAAAAGAATAATGTAATGTAAAAAAAAAAAAAAACAACAAAAAAAACACTTGTTTTTTTTTTCAATCAAAATTTTCTCTATAAATGAATTTGTCTATATGCTACACGGCGACTTTGGTCGCGCGCGACAGGTTGACCGGCCAAAGATCGCTATGTCCCGTAGCCTAAATTACATGTAATAAAAGTTGCAAGAAATCCAAACTGTCATATCACAGATACTTGCAGGTTACAACGCAACCACATTCACTTTCATTCCTTGCGGTTTAGGCTATGGGACATAGCGATCTTTGGTCGGACGACCTGTGTCTTGGCAAAATTCACCATGTGACTCACACAGTGTATTTTGCAGGCAGAAAAAAATCTGCCTCAAAATTCCTGAAGGAATTTAGATTAAGATTTTAAACTGCTTGCACTTTTTTGCCGTGTTTTTCGCCCGAGGCCATTGAGGACCACGGGCGTAAAACACTTTTTCTGCCTCTCAGCCGCTCGGGAAAAACAACAATTTCGGGACTATGCTGGCGCTGATTCCGACGCAGTTTCCACATTAAAATGAGCGCCAAAAAACTCTGTGTGAACTGAGCCTTAGGGTGACGTTGTCAGGTCCGTATTTCACACCGAATAACCACCTCTGTAAATTGAAAGCTGAAGGCATGCCTGGAAAGAAGTACACCACACAGAGTAATGTTGGTAGACATCCCCTCCGTCAACCAGGAGGAAGACTGAAACTTTATTCAGAACAAAGAAACACAGAAAAAGACACATGCCCCTCCCTAGAGATGTGGGACTTGCTTAAGTTCCATTGGCTCCTCAGCTGTAAATTCTCCTGTACATTCTTCTGCACACTCCTCTTTGGATTCCAGGGTGCGGTGTCTTCCATAGGCGTGTTATGCAGGCTCTTTGTGCTCCATGAATCCAATCTCTTTGTGTAATATACTGAATATATATATATATATATGTAAGGATAATATTTTTCAAACAATATACATGGTAATGATCCCTGACAGTCCCCCCTAAAAATATTATTCCTCTATCCCTGAGTCTTGCCTATCAACCTACCACTGACCACTCGAACCAGGCGGGTAGGGCTTTTGGATTTCTTCACCAGCTTGAGACGAGCTACTCCTGATGAGTGACCCCCCTTTGTACCTGGACTTCCAAGGTGTCGGAGTGGTCCTAACTTTCCCTATTCTCCTCCGGATACAGGATGGTTGTCTTGATATAATCTACAAACCGCTGCTGGTTGTAATATATATATAATTAATACGGTCTACATTTTTATTAATGGTAATAATTGTCGCACTGTCACTTACTGTCCTAATAGGACTTTACCCCTGCAGATAAAACAGGTCATGGGCAGCACAGTGACCTTCACCTCACACCTTCACATAAAACTCCTCAGATTGTAATTTGCAGCACCGTGGCATATTTACACACATTATAATTATAAACCTCAGACATTATAAACAATAGGGCCTCAACTAATAACATAATGCTATCACCAATCTCATGCTATCACCCTCAGGTTTCGGGTCCCATCAGTTCATTGCCAGTCCTGTACACCATCGTCCCCTTCTTCTCCTTCTTCTGGTCTTCACTGACTGTCACCCTCAGGGTAACCCACACAATTGTGGAGTCAGACTACGTTGGTGTCCAGTGGGGGAGTTATTATTACCCCCTCCTAGCCACTTACTTATCAAAACACTTGATGCTGCTGACAGATTCACTCAGGTCTTTGGTCTTTACTTTGATCTTTGCTGATGTCATCAGGACTTGGTTTGGTCCTTCTCATCTGTCCGACACCGTCTCCTTTAGTTTACGTCACCAGGCTGTACATAGCATCTCATGCTATGAGCCTGGGGTGAGATCCCACGTAGGCGGATTAGTGGAGTTGTATTGTGTCTACCACAAACCCTCCGCATCTGTACTCTTCCTCTGGCAAGTTACTTGTCTGGGCGGCTGCTTAGAATTGTGACACTGCCGTCAGTTCATGATAAACGCGTTGTACTGGCTCAGGCTGTGCCTGCCGCATCTCAGTGATGGAGTTCATCGTGTTAAAAGTCTTTTAGTTCATATTTACTGGCACTTGCTGGGGACCCCCAACTCTTGTCAATTGTTAAAATAAATACTAATCTGGTGATAACATCATCCGCATACACTATAAACGTTGTTCTAAGTACATACAATAATGTCAGGCCCTTAAATGACATCAAACACCTTTATATATTTATATATAAGGAAAAACTTCTCTGTTACAATGGACAGTGCACCTAGAATATGTGTGATTATTGGGTACATTACATTTGCACTTGGTGATACTATTTCAGCAGGATTTGTACCTTGATCTCAGCTGATTGCCTAGAACATCTCCACCTCACAGAAATATACACAGATTCCACATGTTTATCTGACAAGTGTCTTAAACCAATTTTTCTTACTCTAATCTGGTTTGTTCTACCTGGGAAGGCCTCTCAAAGTCTGTTCTCTTCATGGGAGGCGGGTATGATAAGGTTGGCACCGGTCTGCCAGGACTGTTCTGTAGGCAAATCAAACAGCTCTAACAGAATTTAGCAGCAACAGCTGTAATACCTGGGACATACCAATTAGATCTTACAACGTCGATCCTTGCAGTCTTGGGGCATATGTGAGGTCATACACCATCAATACAAGTGCTATCAAGAATGCATTGGGCGCTACAGGTTTACCTTCCTTTATCCGTCCACATTCTGTTAGAATCTGGTTCTCACGCCTTCCGCTCCCAGTTGGACTCTTCCTGTGAAGAACAAGCTTTTCATAGCCTAATCAGTAATTGATCTTAATCAGATAATTAACTTGAAGAAAAACATTAACAATGACAGATTTATGTTAAACGTTCACACTGGTCAGTAAGTAAAACGGATACCTACAAACTGATTCCTCTTTTCTTTATATATATATATATATATATATATATATATCTATACATACACATATATACACTGCACAGAATTCTCTGCTCTAAAATTTCCCTTTCACATTAACAACAGAAATAAACAAATAAAAATGTTTTCGAATGGGAATATTCCGCTTCTGTACCTTTTTATCTGACACATCCAATAGTCCAATGCCGAGGCTAGTCTAGAACTTTACATAAAACTTAACCTCAGTATTTAATATTCCCATAACCCTTCTTAAATACAGTTATTAAACAAACTAAGGCCTCATGCACACGACCAAATTTTTTCCCACCCGTAAATACTGGCGTAAATACGGGTCCGGTGTCACACGTATTCGACCCGTTTTGCACCAGTATTTACGAACCCGTGCCCGTAAATATGGGTCCGGTGTCACCCATATTCCACCCGTATTTACGGGCAAGTTTTTGGCGGCAAAATAGCACTGCACTAATCGGCAGCCCCTTCTCTCTATCAGTGCAGGATAGAGAGAAGGGACAGCCCTTTCTGTAATAAAAGTTAAAGAAATTCATACTTACCCGGCCGTTGTCTTGGTGACGCGTCCCTCTCTTCACATCCAGCCCGACATCCCTGGATGACGCGGCAGTCCATGTGACCGCTGCAGCCTGTGATTGACCTGTGATTGGCTGCAGCGGTCATATGGCCTGAAACGTCATCCAGGACGTCGGGCCGGATGTCGAGAGGGACGCGTCACCAAGGCAACGGGCGGGAGACCGGACTGGAGGAAGCAGGAAGTTCTCGGTAAGTATGAGCGTCTTTTATTTTTATTTTTTACAGGTTTATTCTGATCGGTAGTCACTGTCCAGGGTGCTGAAAGAGTTACTGCCGATCAGTTAACTCTTTCAGCTCCCTGGACAGTGACTATTTACTGACGTCGCTTAGCAACGCTGCCGTAATGACGGGTGCACACATGTAGCCACCCGTTATTACGAGAGCTCCATAGACTTCTATGGACTGTCCGTGCCGTTATTACGGCCTGAAATAGGACATGTTCTATCTTTTTCAACGGCACGGGCACCTTCCCGTGAGAAAACGGGAAGGCACCCGTCGCCAATAGAAGTCTATGAGCCCGTTATTACGGGTCGTAATTACGACCCGTAATAACGGGAGTTTTTACGGTCGTGTGCATGAGGCCTAACTTTGGGACAATGTCTAGAGAACTGCTGACATCTTATCATTGTACAAACACCAGGTCAATACTTGGGATAACCTTGTTCCCCCATCACTTACACACAAGTTCTGCAGTGGGGAAGATACTGGCCGGGCTTCAGGCTCCCCCTGAGAACAGATCTACACACACGAGCACATTGTCATACACTTCTACCTCGGGTAGTTGTATGTTCTGCAGTCGCTGGGACGGGTAATCTGGCCGGGCTGCACTTTTCACAGGTACCTTTGCGGTTTTACCTATGTCACGCCGTGCGCACATCATGCGGCTGCTACAAACCTAGTGGTGGCATTATTGTATCTAGGGACAAGCCAATTTACTGACACCTGGCCGCACATACTCTTGTTGTCAGGTCTGTCTTCTCTCGCTCTCTTAATTGGCTTACCCGATGATCCAATAAAGTTCCTACTACCAATGGGCCCATAATTGTGGGCGATGCCAAAAGCGTACCTAGAGTCATTGTAAATGTCGGCCGTCTTACCTTCTGCCAGGTTACAGCCTCAGCGAGCACCTCCAGCTCCGCTCCTTGAGATGAACAAGAAGGTGAGAGTGGTTTCTGGGTATTTTACCTGGTGCCTCGTATCCTGTCTTGTACATACTGTATGAAGTATTTCTACATTACAAATTTACATTAAAAACCCACGTGACATATAGACAGAACATTTCAAAGGGGTGGCGTTTTCATCCTCTAAAATAAAACCAAATGTTATACACTTCTCCACACTCATCTGATAATCCAGAATACTTTGAGAATCTCACTTTTATCAGGTTCTGCAAATACTTGATTAATACAAAAACAAATAAAAATAAAAAATTCCTAAAAACTTTACATCAAATTAACAATGTCCAGACAAATTATTTTTTTGTTTTGCCTTCTCCCCCATCTAAATCTGTAAAGACTCATCTGTTAGTGATGTCACCTCCTGTGTAACTTTGCTGGAGGGGGATGGTCTTTTACACAATACCTCATATTGGGTGGAGACTGCAGCACAGCTAACCCAGTGCCATATTTACTGTTCTGGAAAGATTTGGAACCATCTACACAGAAAAACCTCAAAATTTAGGTTACTCTCATACACATTTAATCTGGATTACTCATTGGGGTCTCATACACATTTTGTAGATCTCCTGAAACCAAATTCATTCATTCAAAACAAACCAAAATTGTACCTGATCAGTTCCTTCACCATTCCACCTTTGTGGACTCTACGAAAGTAATGTAGCAGAGTTCAAAACGACATCTCAAAATAACAAAGTTGGGCACAAGTTTAACCCCCTGTAATGTACAACAGCCTGAAACAAAAATTACTTTTTCCTGACGAAAATACATTTTATCTTTACAATGACATAACTCATGTAAAGGATCTGCCAGGCACAACTTCTGTGTATATGCCCATAGGTAATCAGTCTGCACCTGAGTCTATGTCTCTGAGACTGACTCCATCTTCCACCACTCAGGATGGCAGGCTTAGGAGTGGGAGAGCCTATCGCAGCCTGGCCAGACGGAGCTAGCTCCCGCCCTCTGTCTATTTATACCTGCCTTTCCTGTTCCTCCTTTGCTTGTGATTCTTCTCGTGTGATTTCCTGGCCCAGCTACAGCTTCTATCTATTTAATCCTGCTCCATACTGACCCTGGCTTACTGACTACTCTCCTGCTCTGCGTTTGGTACCTCGTGCACTCCTGGTTTGACTCGGCTCGTTCACCACTCTTGTTGCTCACGGTGTTGCCGTGGGCAACTGCCCCATTTCCCTTTCTTTGTGTACCCTTGTCTGTTTGTCTCTTGCACTTATTGAGCGTAGGGACCGCCGCCCAGTTGTACCCCGTCGCCTAGGGCGGGTCGTTGCAAGTAGGCAGGGACAGAGTGGCGGGTAGATTAGGGCTCACTTGTCCGTTTCCCTACCCCCATCATTACATAATCACAAGCCCTATACCTAGTCTACCCTAGTCCCTGACACTACTATGGACCCCCGCGAGACCCTGGCCCAGCAAATGCAGGGTCTCTCCCTACAGGTCCAGGCCCTGGCTCAGAGGGTCAACCAGCCTGACGCTACCATGGTATTGCCCCTCACCTCACCTCTTGAACCCCACCTCAAGTTGCCTGACCGGTTCTCAGGGGACCGGAGGACTTTTCTCTCCTTTCAGGAGAGTTGTAGGCTCTACTTTCGCTTAAAGCCTCACTCCTCAGGTTCTGAGAGCCAGCGGGTGGGTATAATTATATCCCGGCTCCAGAAAGGGCCCCAAGAGTGGGCCTTCTCCTTGGCTCCTGACGCCCCTGAACTTTCCTCCGTTGATCGTTTCTTTTCTGCTCTCGGACTCATTTATGACGAGACTGACAGGACTGCCTTTGCCGTGAGTCAGCTGGTGACCTTACGTCAGGGTAAGAGACCTGTTGAGGAGAATTGTTCTGACTATAGGAAGTGCTGCGTAGCTTCTCGGTGGAATGCCTTAAGGTGCCAGTTTAGGTTGGGTCTGTCGAACGCCATGAAAAACCTGCTAGTTAGCTATCCCTCTTCTGACTCCCTAGACCAGGTTATGGCTTTAGCGGTACGACTTGACCGACATCTCAGGGAACGACAACTTGAACGTTTTTGTGTTTTCCCCTCTGACTCCCCCATGATGCCTCCCGAGGTCCCGTTGCTTCGCTCTTCCACGGAAGACTCGGAGGTACCTATGCAACTCGGGGCCTCCGTGTCCCCCCGACAACGTAGAGAGTTCCGCAGGAAGAATGGTCTCTGCTTCTATTGTGGGGATGACAAGCATCAAGTGAACACCTGTCCTAGGCGTAAGAATAAGCAGCCGGAAAACTTCCGCGCCTAAGTGATCATCGGGGAGGTCACTTCGGCGCACAGGTATTTCCCGTAAATATGAAACGTAATAAAATCTTGCTTCCCTTTCAGGTCTCTTTTGGTGGTAGGTTTGCTACCGGCAGTGCCTTCGTGGATTCAGGGTCTTCTGCTAATATCATGTCTGTGGAATTTGCTATGTCTCTAGCTATGCCTTTGATTGATTTGCCTAAACCTGTCCCGGTAGTGGGTATCGACTCCACTCCTCTTGCTAATGGTTATTTTACACAGCATACCCCTGTTTTTGAACTCCTTGTTGGCTCCATGCATTTGGAGCAGTGCTCTGTACTGTTGATGCAGGGATTATCGTCCGATTTGGTTTTAGGCCTTCCCTGGTTGCAGTTGCATAATCCAAAGTTTGACTGGAATACTGGGGAGCTTACCAAATGGGGTAATGAATGCTTGACGTCATGTTTTTCTGTTAATTCTATTTCTCCCCCTGAGGAGGTGAACACGCTACCTGAGTTTGTTCAGGACTTCGCTGATGTTTTCTCTAAGGAGGCCTCCGAAGTGTTACCTCCTCATAGAGAATACGATTGCGCTATCGAATTGGTACCAGGAGCTAAGCTCCCTAAGGGTAGGATATTTAATCTTTCTTGTCCCGAACGTGAAGCCATGAGAGAGTATATCCAGGAATGCCTGGCCAAGGGTTACATTCGCCCCTCTACTTCTCCGGTAGGTGCTGGCTTCTTCTTCGTAGGGAAGAAGGATGGTGGTCTTAGGCCATGCATTGACTACCGTAACTTGAATAAGGTCACTGTAAGGAACCAGTATCCCCTTCCTTTGATTCCTGATCTCTTTAATCAGGTTCAGGGGGCCCAATGGTTCTCTAAGTTTGATCTACGGGGGGCGTATAACCTTATCCGCATTAAAGAGGGGGATGAGTGGAAGACTGCGTTTACCACGCCCGAAGGTCATTTCGAATACCTCGTCATGCCCTTTGGGTTGTGTAATGCTCCTGCGGTCTTCCAGAATTTCATAAATTAGATTTTAAGAGATTACCTGGGGGTATTTCTTGTAGTGTACCTTGATGACATACTGGTGTTTTCCAAGGACTTGCCCTCCCACATTGAGCATGTCAGGAAGGTGCTCCAGGTCCTTCGGGAAAACAAACTGTTTGCGAACACCGAAAAATGTGTGTTTGGGGTACAGGAGATACCATTTTTGGGTCAAATCCTCACTCCTCATGAATTCCGCATGGACCCCGCCAAGGTCCTGGCTGTGGCGGAATGGGTCCAACCTGCCTCCCTGAAGGCGTTACAGTGTTTCTTGGGGTTCGCTAATTATTACAGGAGATTTATTGCTAACTTCTCGGTCATCGCTAAGCCTCTTACGGACCTCACTCGCAAAGGTGCTGATCTCCTCCACTGGCCTCCTGAGGCTGTCCAGGCTTTTGAGGTCCTTAAGAAGTGCTTTATCTCGGCCCCGGTGCTGGTTCAGCCCAACCAAATGGAGCCATTTATCGTGGAAGTTGACGCATCCGAGGTGGGAGTGGGGGCTGTCTTGTCCCAGGGTACCAGGTCCCTCAACCATCTCCGTCCCTGTGCCTACTTCTCCAGGAAGTTTTCGCCCACTGAGAGTATCTATGATATTGGCAACCGCAAACTCTTAGCCATTAAATGGGCATTTGAAGAGTGGCGCCACTTCCTGGAGGGGGCTAGGCACCAGGTAACGGTCCTTACCGACCACAAGAATCTGGTTTTCCTAGAATCTGCCCGTAGGCTAAACCCGAGACAAGCTCGATGGGCGCTATTTTTTACCAGATTCAACTTTTTGGTTACCTATAGGGCTGGGTCTAAAAATATTAAGGCCGATGCATTGTAGCGTAGTTTCATGGCCAGCCCTCCTTCGGAGGAAGATCCTGCTTGTATTTTGCCTCCTGGTATAATCATTTCTTCTATTGATTCTGATTTAGTCTCTGAAATTGCGGCTGATCAAGGTTCAGCTCCCGGGAACCTTCCTGAGGACAAGCTGTTTGTTCCCCTGCAATTCCGGCTAAGGGTACTTAGGGAAAATCATGACTCCGCACTATCTGGTCATCCAGGCGTCCTGGGTACTTAGGGAAAACCATGACTCCGCACTATCTGGTCAACCAGGCGTCCTGGGTACCAAACACCTAATTGCCAGAAACTATTGGTGGCCTGGGTTGCCTAAAGACGTTAAGGCCTACGTCGCCGCTTGTGAGGTTTGTGCTAGGTCCAAGACTCCCAGGTCCCGACCAGCGGGCTTACTACGTTCTTTGCCCATTCCCCAGAGACCTTGGACCCATATTTCCATGGATTTTATCACCGATTTGCCTCCATCTCAAGGCAAGTCGGTGGTGTGGGTTGTAGTAGACCGCTTCAGTAAGATGTGCCACTTTGTGCCCCTCAAGAAACTACCCAATGCCAAGACGTTAGCTACCTTGTTTGTCAAACACATCCTGCGTCTCCATGGGGTCCCTGTCAATATTGTTTCGGACAGAGGGGTACAATTTGTTTCATTGTTTTGGAGAGCCTTCTGTAAAAAGTTTGAGATTGATCTGTCCTTCTCCTCTGCCTTCCATCCTGAAACTAATGGCCAAACTGAGAGGACTAATCAATCTCTAGAACAATATTTAAGGTGTTTTATCTCTGACTGTCAATATGATTGGGTCTCATTCATTCCCCTCGCCAAATTTTCCCTTAATAACCGGGTCAGTAACTCGTCAGGGGTCTCCCCCTTTTTCCAACAATCCCGAGGTAGAGGTCGTTCATCGGGAACTGTGCACAGTCTGGGCCCAGGTTCAGAAGAACCTAGAGGCGTCCCAGAGCGTACAAAAAACTCAGACTGATAGAAGACGTTCTGCTAACCCCTTGTTTATGGTCGGGGATCTGGTGTGGTTATCGTCTAGGAACTTGCGCCTTAAGGTCACGTCCAAGAAGTTTGCTCCCCGGTTTATTGGGCCGTATAAGGTCATTGAAGTCCTCAATCCTGTCTCCTTCCGACTGGAGTTGCCCCCATCTTTTCGAATACACGACGTGTTTCATGCCTCCCTCCTTAAACGCTGCTCCCCGTCCTTGGCTCCCTCGAGGAAACCTCCTGTTCCCATTCTCACCCCTGAGGGGGTGGAATTTGAGGGGGCCAAGATTGTGGACAGCAAGATGGTCCAAGGCTACCTCCAGTACCTGGTCCATTGGAGAGGATACGGGCCTGAGGAGAGGACTTGGGTACCCGCCCGGGATGTTCACGCTGGGGTATTGGTCAGGAAGTTCCACCTTCGATTCCCCAATAAACCAGGTCCACTTAGAAAGGGTCCGGTGGCCCCTCATAAAAGGGGGGGGAGGTACTGTAAAGGATCTGCCAGGCACAACTCCTGTGTATACGCCCATAGGTAATGTCTGAGTCTATGTCTCTGAGACTGACTCCATCTTCCACCACTCAGGATGGCAGGCTTAGGAGTGGGAGAGCTTATCGCAGCCTGGCCAGACGGAGCTAGCTCCCGCCCTCTGTCTATATATACCTGCCTTTCCTGTTCCTCCTTTGCTTGTGATTCTTCTCGTGTGGTTTCCTGGCCCCGCTACAGCTTCTATCTATTTGATCCTGCTCCATACTGACCCTGGCTTATTGACTACTCTCCTGCTCTGCGTTTGGTACCTCGTGCACTCCTGGTTTGAGTCGGCTCGTTCACCACTCTTGTTGCTCACGGTGTTGCCGTGGGCAACTGCCCCATTTCCCTTTCTTTGTGTACCCTTGTCTGTTTGTCTCTTGCACTTACTGAGCGTAGGGACCGCTGCCCAGTTGTACCCCGTCGCCTAGGGCGGGTCGTTGCAAGTAGGCAGGGACAGAGTGGCGGGTAGATTAGGGCTCACTTGTCCGTTTCCCTACCCCCATCATTACAACTCATGTGTGAAATCAAAAACTAAACAATTGTAGTTAGTTATTCAATAAAACAGAAATGATTATATCTGATAACATTAATTACTGCAAACCAATAAACTGTATATAAAAATAGGGAACGATGGGGGGCACATACATTTTCAAAACCCCGTGTCTTACAGTATCTATACTTTAATACATCTGAATTAACATCAAAACACATGAAATCTGATCACATCATAACACATAAATAAGCAGCGTAACTTTTATAAACAACAGCGCACGCGCAAAGAGAAGAAATTGATTTAGGTTTGTAGACATTCCTGATATATATATATATATATATATATATATATATATATATATATATATATATATATCTCTAAAAGCAGTGCATATTGAATTCCTTTGTCTCATCAGCCCTGCAGACTGCACCCAGTCAGCCCCCCCTCCTCGTCCCAAACACAGCATACTACAGGGGGAAGGGGGGGGGGGTGGTCACACACTCACAGCTTCTAGTCTCACAATCTTAACCCTTTCAATGCCGGCAAAACAACATATGTATCTGCAATCATTCATCACACCATTGTATAGGAATTATCTAAATTCAAATCATCAAACACATAATCTGTAACAATCCAATCTGTCGGCCACCATCCCTATATAATGATGATGTGTCCCGCACACTATAATGAAACCGAAAATAATAAACATAAAAAAACACTGCAGCATGAGTTACAAATGACAAAATTAACAAGGCGATTATTTCATACTGATTTGGTTGGGCCGGGCGTGGCCACATCAGGGGCAGGGGGGTTTCCTGCCCACAATGAGGACACACTCAACATTAGGTACGGACGCCATTACCGGGCGTCGGCTGGTCCTCTGTTTTCTAATACATACAATACCTTTCTTATTCCTAACTTCCTCTTCTACAAATCCCTCTAAAGCACTTTCCATCAACTTACTACCTTCCAACTTCCCTTTGTTCTCCAGAATACCTTTTGCCCAATCTGCGGCTTGGAGCCTACCTCCTCTATGGATCCCACACACTTCCATCAATTTATTCATTTTACGGACGATCCTGGAGATTTGAATATGGACCGTAAACCATCCATTCTAACAGTCTATATTATACACGTAATTTATATAACAATTTTCGGTCAACGACTCCCAGGCCTCGCCGGAAATATTACAATTCCTCAGTCTACAGCCTCCGGTCCGCCGAAATATTAAAATTCCTAGTCTGCAATGTATTATTACATCTCGCTAGGATATAACAATCTTTATCTAGACTCTCCGGCCTCGCTGGAAATATTAAAATCTCACAGTCTATAGCTCTCCGATCTGTTATATAATCTTTAGCTAGACTCTCCGGCCTCGCTGGAAATATTAAAATCTCACAGTCTATAGCTCTCCGGTCTGTTATATAATCTTTAGCTAGTCCCTAATTACCCAGAGGATGGTTAGTCGGCGCGACTAAGGTCTCACAGGTTTGCGACCTCACAGCGGAAAATATCGCCTCTGTCGCCTGAGATAATCCAGGAAATCAACAAAAGGGTTATACAGATCGCCACAAGACTGTCCACTAACACAGATAAGACGAAGATTTATAAAATCAATTCGCTTACCGTGTTATTGCGGAGGTGATCAAATTCCTTATCAGTGGGCAATCTCGGGTCCTCTGTTTCACCCTGTGATTGTCGGTTATCCGGATTTCGATATTTCCTCGAGTGAGGTCCCCGTCGGGCGCCAAAAATGTCAGGTCCGTATTTCACACCGAATAACCACCTCTGTAAATTTAAATATGAAGGCATGCCTGGAAAGAAGTACACCACACAGAGTAATGTTGGTAGACATCCCCTCCGTCAACCAGGAGGAAGACTGAATTTTTATTTAGAACAAAGAAACACAGAAAAAGACACATGCCCCTCCCTAGAGATGTGGGACTTGCTTAAGTCCCATTGGCTCCTCAGCTGTAAATACTCCTGTACATTCTTCTGCACACTCCTCTTTGCATTCCAGGGGGCGGTGTCTTCCATAGGCGTGTTATGCAGGCTCTTTGTGCTCCATGAATCCAATCTCTTTGTGTAATATACTGAATATATATATATATATCTATATATATATATATATATGTAAGGATAATATTTTTCAAACAATATACATGGTAATGATCCCTGACAACGTTAGATGTAGCGGATCCACTGCAAATATTACCTGCCGCTTTGTCTGTAGCGGATTACAGTACAAGGCAAGTAGATGAGATTTGACAAAACTGCATGCTGCAGACATTTTACACGTCAGATTTTCAAATCTTTGATATGTTGTTAAATTAATACCTTGGGGTCTACTTTCCATAAAATAATCATTTTTGGGGTGTCAAAGGGGTTTTCCAGTCCACAAAAATTAATGGCCTATCCTCAGAATAAGCCATCAATTTCTGATTGGTGGTGGCCCGTCTCCCCGCAGCCCTGCCGATCAGCTGTTTTGAAATGCCCGCGATGCTCGTACGATCGTCGCTTCCCCTTCATTTCTTTACTGCTCACACTGTGAATCGCGGACACACTTTTAGCGGCGGTTCACAGTATTACAGTATACTCTTGAATGGTAGAAGGCTGTAAAACTGTGAACCGCTGCTACAAGTGTGTCCGCAATTCACAGTGTGAGCAGTAAAGGAAATGGAGGGGAAGCAGCGCTCGTATGAGCACTGTCGACCCTTCAAAACAGCCGATCGATGGGGGTGTCGGGTGTCGGACCCTGACCGATCAGATATTGATGGCCTATCCCGAGGCTAGGCCATCAGTTTTTGTGGACTGGATACGTCACAACATCTGTAATGGTCGTATCTGGTCAGCGAACCAACATTAGGAAATTTTTTCTCTAAAAGCCAGTTTGCGCACCATTCATTGTAAGCGCCACCTTACGCCTAGCGTGTAAGAAATGCACACATATTTGGTATCTTTGAAGTCAGCAGAAGTTGCCAAATATGTATTCAGGTGTGTTTACTCAGTGGCATGCACCAGATAAAAAAATAAAAATAAAAACACCTAAAATCCCACATTCACATTTTTTTCAACTTTTTTTTAATTTTTCCTTCCATATTTTTAAAAAAAGTAACATATATCTATTTTTTTTTTTTTACACGACACGGAAGCCCAATATGTTCTGAGAAAAACAACACCAAATACCTGCAGGTTCGAAAAATAATAGAACAAAAATTTGCTTTTCATTTGGCACATGGCTAAACCTTAAAAATTGGCCAGGTCAGGAAGGGGGGTAAAAAAGTGGTTAAAAGTACTTTATTGTGCAAAAATAGTAAAACAAAACAAACTCTCCATATTTGGTATCTCCGTAATCATACCGACCAATAGAATAAAGATAACTTGTTATTAACACCACATAATGAACGGCTTACATTTAAAACACACAAAAAAAAGTACCAACAATGGTGCCATTGAAAAATACAACTCTTCTTGCAAAAAACAAACCCTCATGTTGACAGACAAATTAAAAAAGTAAGAATGTTTGGAATGCAAAGATGAAATAACTAAAAAGAATGCTTTGTCAGTAAGGCCAAAATAGGCTGGGTCAATAAAAGGTTAAACCCATCGCTTTTTTTCCTTTCTCTAAACTGTTAAATAAAACTGTAAATAAATCCTGACTTAAATAAAATACCTTAGAAGATATTTGTTTTCCCTGAGAACTTCTTCAATGACTGTTAGTTTGGAAACTATCAAGCATCTAAGCATATACTGTGATAAATTTACATGACAATGAAGCATTTTTGCTATTGTTTTACTCTATAGATTGGGCATTTGGACCAAAGATGGAGAACCAGAAACCTGGGGAGAGGGGCTACAAAGATGCGAGTGAACGACAAGCTGGTGACTTCACACTAAGCATGGATGGAGGGGAAATACAATGTGGAGATCTGCCACTTATGAATAGAGATCAATTACCGGCACGCTCAGCTCACCGACATTCTCTCATCACTTTTAAAGAAGTCAGCCGCGATATGCTATTTTGACAAAGCTTGCAACAAAAGTCTGGTGTCTCAAGACATTTTAATAGTGCTGGACTGGTACTGGTTTTGCAATACAAATAATATTAGATAGTGTACAGTATCACATTACTATTTAAATCCTTAATGATTAAAGTAAAAAAAAAAAAATAAATATTATTATTTCCAAAATAGTAACAACAAAAACTGTTCAATTCAGCTAAAGGCCGGGATCACAAACAGTTTTGATACAGTTTTTGGCTCAGTTTTTTTGAGCCATACACAGAAGTGGACACATAAACTGCATTAAAACTGTGTGTAATCCTGGCCTTAAAAACAGTAAGGCTTTATTCAGACGAACGGGAAAAACGTCCGTGCAACGCGCGTGATTTGCACGCGCGTTGCACGGACCTATATTAGTCTATGGGGCCGTGCAGACATGTTTGTGATTTTTACTCAGCGTGAGTCCGCTGAAAAAAAGTCACGACATGTCCGTTCTTTGGGCGTTTTGCGTGAATCACGCACCCATTGAAGTCAATGGGTGCGTGAAAACCACGCATGTCGCATGGAAGCACTTCCGTGCGAACAGCGTGATTCGCGCATTAGCTGTCAAAAGGATGAATGAAAACAGAAAAGCACCACGTGCTTTTCTGTTTACAAACATCCAAATGGAGTGTCATAATAATGGCGGCTGCACGAAAAGCACGCAGCCGCGCATCATATGCTGCTGCCCCACGGAGCTGTTAAGTGGTTTTTGCGCACGCAAAACGCCGCGTTTTTGTGTGCACAAAAACGCCACGCTCGTGTGAGTGAGGCCTTAGGCTGGGTTCACACTGAGTTTTTTGCAGGCAGAAAATCTGCCTCAAAATTCCCATCGAGCGCTGCAGGCAAAAAACGCAGCGAAATACGCTTTCTCTGCCTCCCATTGATGTCAATGGGAGGTCAGAGGTGTAAACGCCCGAAGATAGGGCATGTCCCTTCTTTTTCCCGGGAGACGTTTTTTTCCGCTCGTGGGAAAAAACGCCTTCGCCTCACATTGAAATCAATGGGAGGCATTTTCGGATGTTTTTTAGCGCGTTTTCTGACGTGGTTTCCGCGTTAAAAAAACTCTGTGTGAACTGACCCTAAGGGTTTTTCAGGCGGCATGTCCTCTGTGGAAAACTTGCAGCAATAAAAAAAAAATTATACTTACCCCGGCCGTAGTCATGGTGACATGTTCCTTCCTTCTGAGCGTAGACCATGTAGTCCATGTGACAGTTGCAGCCTTTGACTGGCTGCAGCAGTCACATGGGATGAAAGGTCGTCCCAGGAGGTCGGACTATGCTCAGAAGAGAGTGATGCGTCGCTATAACTAAGGCCAGGGTAAGTATAAACTTTTTTATTAATTTCAAATAAAAAATACCTTTTCTTTTGTTTTCATTCACGCTTTTTGCAGTGGAATCGCAGTGTTTCCACCGCAAAAGTTGTAACACATAGCTCTTAGTTGTGGGTTTTATCTCCCCATTAAATTCTACCTCCCCATTAAAACCCACAATAGAAGAGCAGTGATTCCGCAGCATAAATTTAGATGTTGCGGCATAAAAAAACGCACCACAGTTTAATTTATGGCCGTGTTCACACGGGGAGGATACGCTGCGTAAAAGCACACCACGTATCCGTCCTGTGCGCCGACAGGAGTTCCGGGCGAAAATGCGCACCAAACTACTGTGCAGTTTTTCTGCCAGAATGCCGCTACGGAAAACTGCTTCATTAACCGGCCTGCAAGCAGATGACATCGACATGGAATTACATCGAAAAACGCACCTTCAGGTGTATTTTTTTGCTGCACATTTCTTGTGGTTTCCTGCGGTTTTGCTGCATATTTTCCACAGCAAAATATGCAACGTGTGCATTCAGCCTAATAGCAATAAACAAGGAGAGTTAAATAGTAGATAGTTTTCGTCAATGAAAATAGATTAATTAAGACAGCAATGAAACTTGTGGACTGGTCATAAGGAGGAGCACAGAGGACTTTCAACGGGTTGTACGGATTCAGCAAGTTAATGTTATTTCTTGTAAAATAAAAAGTTATAAAATTTTCCAATATACTTCCTATATTAATTCCTCATGGTTTTCAATATCTTTGCTTGTTGTTAGGACCATTATTTACTCCAAGTGGATAAAATTCTCTCCATGGTCACGTGATGGACACACGGGTGCTCAAATCGTTACATTACGTTTATCAGCTGTGTATTCTAACGATCCAAGCACCTGTGTATCTATCATGTGACCATGGACACAATTAACCCCTTCCCGCACCTTGGCGTAAATGCACGCCCAGGTGAGCAGTAACTTTGCGCACCTGGGCGTGCAGTTACGTCCACGCTTTAACAGTTAACCGCCGCGCGGTGCTACAGCACCGGTTAAGTGTGCAGGGTGTCTGCCCTGCTCCCCCCGTTGCCAAACAAGCGGCCCATCGCCGCTGAAAACAGCAATTAACCCCTTCGATGCGGAGGTCGATTGTGATCGCCGCATTGAAGAGGTTTAGAGCAGATCGGCAGCACCCCACATGCATTTGCCGGGGCTGGCGATCCTTGTCACTGCAACCAGAGTCCAGACAATGGCCTCCGGGCTGCCATGTACGAAAGCCTATGAGGACCAGCCTCAGGCCGGTCCTCATAGTCTTCCTGTCAGAGTGACTGTCACGTCACAATGACAGTTAGAACACATTACACTACGTAGGTAGTGTAATGTGTTCTAGCAGCGATCAGAGCTGCAAGTCTCGGGGTCCCCTAGTGGGACAAGTAAAAAAAAGTTTAAAAAAAAGATAATAAAAATGTTTTAACAAAGTGTAAAAATAAAATTTATAAGTTACATAAATAAAAAATGCTTTTTTTCCTATAATAAGTCTTTTATTATAGGAAAAAAATAAACACGATAAAAAAAGTACACATATTTGGTATCACCGCATTCGTAATGACCCCAACTATAAAACTATAACATTATTTTTTCCGCACGGTGAACACTGCAAAAAAAATAAAGTAAAAAAACAATGCTAGACTCACTATTTTTTGGTCACCACTCCTCCCAAAATATACAATAAAAAGTGATTAAAAAGTTGCATTTATGCCAAAATAGTACCAATAAAAACTACAACCCGTCCCGCAAAAAACAAGCCCTTATACAGCTTTTTTGACTAAAATATAAAAAAATGATGGCTCTCAGAATATGGTGACGCAAAAAATTATTTTTTTTACAAATAAGTTATTTTATTGCACAAACACTGCAAAACATAAAAAAACTATATACATATCATATCGCCTTAATCGTGCCGATGGTCATTTATAGCCCAGGGTGAACGCCATTAAAAAAAGAATAAAAAACATTGTCAGAATTGCTGGTTTTTGGTCAACTTGCTTGACAAAAAAACTGAATAAAAAGTTAACAAAAAAATTGCATGTACCCCAAAATGGTACCAATGAAAACTACAGATTGTCCTGCAACAAATAAGCCCTCACACAGCTCCAGTGAAGAAAAAATAAAAAGTTCTGGATCTCAGAATATGACGACACAAAATGTGCAGTGTTCCAAAAGCGGATAAGATTGGGCACCATTTATCAGTGCGACACCAGCCACATATCTGCAGATTATTATTTATTTACTCCATTATTATGCCCTGATATACTCCGCACAGATTACATATACCCTGATGTTCTTCGCACAGATTACATATGCCCCCACATTATAAAAACTGAAATACCAGTAAAAGGTCAAACAGAACTAACAAGCTAAATATGCGCGCCAAATGCCACTCCCTCCCTTCTGAGCCCTGCAGCGTGCCCAAAAAGCAATTTACGTCCACTGATATGGCATTGCCATACCCGGGAGAACATGGTTAATATTTTATGAGGTATTTGTCTTCAGTGCCTCAAACTGGGCATAACCTATAGTGCACTAAAATGGCATATCAGTGGAAAATTTAAATTTTCACTCAGCACCCTCCGCTGCGCATTAACCCCTTCGCGCACCACAACATGCTATGTGGGGGGTGATTATGGAGCGGGCTCACGCTCGGAGCCTGCACCATACGTGTGTATTACAGCTGACACCCGGGACTAATGTACTGGAACGGCAGTCGCGCTGTTACAGGAGCCTGTAAAAATGACAATATACTGCAATACATTAATATTGCAGGGTACTGTACCAGCTATCTACTGAGCTCAGTCCAAAAAAACCTTTTCACATTTTTTCTCTAAAGTAATGTCAAAAAATTTAAAAAATGCACAAAATTGGTATCGCTTTATCTGTAAAAGTCCAAACTATTACAATATACCATTATTTAACTGGCGCGGTGAACGCCATGAAAAATAAAGAATTTAAAACGGCAAAATCGCTGTTTTTTGGTCACTTTGGCTCTATCAAAAAATGTCATAAAAAGTGCTCAAAAAGTTGTATGTACCAAAAAATGGTAGCAATAAAAACGAAAGCTCGTCCCGCAAAAAATAAGCCCTCACAGCACTCTATTGATGGAAAAATAAAAAAGTTATGGCTCTTGGAAAGCGGGGAAGGAAAAACGAAAAAGAAAAAGAAAACAATGGATCAGTCTGGAAAGGGTTAATTACTTTCTTATGAAACACCATTTATGACCACATGTGGGGTATTGCCGTACTCTGGAGAAATTGCTTTACAAATGTTGAGGTGCTAAAAATTCTAAATTTTAGTGGAAGAAATGTTGATATTCATTTTCACGGCCTAATTGTCATGAACAAATACACAGTAAACAGTGAGGTCCCTGTTCTTCCCAAACCCCTGTCCCTACCTACTTGTATGACCTGACCTAAATGACGGCGCACAACTGGGAGGCGTTCCCTATACTTGTACAAGTGTAACTGACAAACAGATAAGACAGAAACAGTACGAAATAACAAAGGTTCACCTGGGAAGTACACGGAGGGAGAGGCAGGGCAATTGCGCCCCGGACAATTCCGGGCGCAAAAGGCGGAGTTAGGCAGGCAGGGTCAAACCAGGAGAGTGCGGAAAAAACAAAAGACAGAAGGCAAAGAAAAGTCAGGAGTCCAGCCGAGGTCAGGTCACAAGAAGTCAAAAAGCAAGTCGGTCAGGAGAGTCTGAAACAAGGGAAAGCACCAGGCAAGGAAACTCTAATTACAGACAAAGGCCAACTATCCCAGGCTGAACTAAATAAGGAGAGGGCGGGAGCTCAGGAACATCAGCCAGGCTTTACTTGGCCTGACGCTCCTAAGCTCCTATTGGCTGCGACCAGCTTCAGTCTGCCAGGCCGGGGTGAGGCCCGAGTGAATAACTCTCGATGTCCTGGAGACCGAAGGAGCCGCAGGCAGAGAGTACGTGACACTAATTCCAATAAATCCTGCAAAAGACTTGTGGGGACTAAATGCCCACTATACTCCTCGAAAGATTCCTAAAGTGGTGTCGTTTCCCAAATGGGGTCACTTTTGGGGGGTTTCTACTGTTTTGGCCTCTCAGGGGCTTTGCAAATGCGACATTGAAAAAATGTCTAAGTTTTTTCAGAAAAAAGTAGATTTTCATCCTCACATACTAATTCAAATAAATTTTGCAAAAAAACTCTGGGTTCAATATGCTAACCATACCACTAGATAAATTACTTGAGGGGTGTAGTTTCCAAAATGGGGTCACTTTTGGGGGTCTTTACTGTTTTGGCCCCACAAGACCTCTTCAAACCTGACATGGTGCCTAAAGTATAATCTAATAAAAAGGAGGCCCCAAAATCCACTAGGTGCTCCTTTGCTTCTGAGGCCTGTGTTTCAGTCCATTACCACACTAGGGCCACATGTTGGATATTTATAAAAACTGCAGAATCTGGGCAATAAATATTGACCATACCAAAAAATAGAGCATGTAGCCAAAAATATATAAGAATATAACAATTTTATTACACAAATATAACAAATACTTTAAAAAACATATAGATACAAGACTATGTAAAAAATAGAAAGGCTGTACTGACTAACTGCAAAAAATCTATTGTAGACCCAAAATGGGTTCTACACTAATTGCCTCTAGTGCCTTGTAAACATTATTGACTGGTAAAAGGGGAGATAGGAAAAGTGTAAGTGCTTGCAGATATCAGTCAGAAAGCAGCCTTACCCATTACAGCAAAAAGTGTTTAAACCAGTGTTGGCTCTGCCACAAAGACCCCAACACGCGTTTCACTGTGAGTGCTTCCTCAGGCAATATGTGGTGTGTCCTGATAACGTCCGACCCTTGTATAGTGTGGAGATAAGTGTATCTTAGTATACACCATCGCCAAAATGAAAATTGGCGCATTCTCGCTGACCCGACCAGAAGCGAGACATGCCCCACTTCCGGCTCCAATCGCTGGAGCGCACATCCGGATTCCCGACGCGTAACGGGAGTTACGGACATGCGCAGTGCGCCAGCACAGCCGAAGGGTGGCTGTGCATCACCGCCAGCGACCACAGCAGGCATGCGCACATCATCGCTGGAGGTGGATCTAGACAAATGTAAGCCCAGGATGCTAAGAAGAAGATGCCTATCCCACCGATCGACTCCCTAAACTAATATAGCGGACCAAAATAGAAAGTAAGCAGAGTAATGTATCCCCCATGAATTATTGCAAAAAAGGATGTATAGCTCAATCAGGAGACAGCCCTGTACATAGGAATTACGAAAGGATTTAGCCAACCATTATGATAATACTCATAAATATGTAAAAAAGAAGGTGAGACACAAATGAAAAGTAAAAAGAAAAGAAAAACAATAATTAAATACAAGTGAAAAAATATGTATGCAAGTGAGGGAATACTAGTATACATCAGTCAAATATATAATACAAAATAACATGCACTAACATAAATCAAGCACTAAATGTTTATCTCACTATTAATACATAGTTAAGGGGTTAATATTAACCCAATCAAAAAAACATTACAGGGTGTATTATCCCAAAACAAAAAAAGGGGATAACATAATTCATAAAAATACAAATGATGTGAAAAATATGTGATACTTGTGTAATATTTTCATACCAAGCCATTATACCTACAGAGGGACTCTCCAGAATGCAGAACATATTTCATAGAAACATATAGTAATAATAGAATATTTAATAAACAAAAAAAAACATAACGTATCAGAGGGGACAGAAAAGACAAAGAAAGAAGCAGTCGCATAACACTAGATCCAAATGTAGAAGCAGCGGATTCTCATTCCCACGCTACATCGCTATATAGGAAGTTCAAAGGACTTTGATCCTATCTCCACTATTCAGGCAATCGGACATGAAGAGAGGATACAATAAAAAATACCTAAAAATAACATCACAATACAGAACTGAATTAGTAAAAAAGCATAGACAGCAGGGATTATAAAAGTCCATAGGGTTTCATTGATCCCAACAGGACAATCCATTTGCACTCTTTTTGTGCCGAAAATATCTTCACATTGCCACCCCCGATGCCACAATGTATTTTGTCAATCCCCCGCACTGATAGCGTTCTGGGATTGCAGCCATGATATAATTTAAATGTCTGGGCAACGTCTTTAAATGTGTTAAATCCTCAATCTCACTGGCCCCCATAATGTCACGTATGCGCTCTCTCGTGCGGATTCTCAACTCCCTGGAGGTAATCCCTATGTAAACTTTGGGATACCCACATGTGGCATAATATACCACATGTGTTGTACTACATGAGATATATTCTCTGATCTCAAAATACCTCGTTCCATCAACTGACGAAAAGTTAGTTGCCCGACAGATGTTGATACAAGACCTACAATCTCCACAGGGATAACATCCCTTTCTGGGTCCACATGAGCCAAACTGACATAGTTGTCGCGGTAAATAATGACTTTTAACAAGGAGATCTTTTAGATTTTTTGCCCTTCTGGCTGTCATCAAAGGTCTCTCCGATAGATTTTGAGCCAATTGTGGTTCCGATCTCAATATAGGCCAATGCCTTTCTAAAATGGTCCTCATCTCATCCCACTGCCCATTATATGTAGCTATAAATCGTATACCCGGGTCACTAGCACGCTGTTGTTTAGGTCTCAGGAGATCACTCCGGGGGGGGGGGGGGGGGGGGTTGCTCTCGCTCTCCTATATCCCAATTTGATGGTTCTGTTGCTACAACCTCTGTCTTTAAATCTAGTTTTGCGATCTTTGGATTGCTGTTCGAATAAGGCATTTGAGGAACAGATCCGCCTCATCCTGAGGAACTGACCAACCGGGATAGCTTTAATGGTGCATGGAGTGTGGGCTGATGAGGCATGAAGCAGAGCATTAACAGATGTTGCCTTCCGGAAAACATCTGTATGGAAAAAGCTTGAGGTGTCTGCAAAAATCTGTATATCCAGAAATTCAATACGTCGTGGATGATATTTGTATATCAACTTAATGTTAAATGGGTTTTCATTCAACTGTTGCATGAAACCCATCAGCCCAGACTCCAATCCTTGCCAAATAAAGAAAATATCATCAATATAACGTATCCAGGAAAGCACATGGTCAGCGGCACGGGCGCCGTCCCCATGGATACCTGTCTCTCCCAAAAACCGAGGAACAGGTTTGCATAGGATGAAGCGCTCGCTGCCCCCATGGCAGTACCCTGTTTCTGCAAATAAAAAGAATCTTTAAATACAAAGAAATTGTGACTTAAAATTACTACTTTTGATAACAATGATTATTTATATGCCATGTTGATGCATGTCTGTACTTTGTACCCGTCTTGTCATTTTTGTTCTAAGATTTATTAATTGGAGCAGTTCAGAGATATCACCATATTGTCTATTGATTATTTCAACCATTGAATTGTTTTTATATTTTACATATGGTTGTAATTTACAAAATTTACAACACACAGCCTTTTGTTTGTTTATATCACCAACATACGAGTATCACCTACTATGAGGCTTGCATCCGTTCATCTAGTAATCACATATTTTTGAGGTTTTGCATCGCTTTCATAGCTAGCATGGCTCACTAATTACCATGCTTTAAAGATAAAGAAATTTACTTACCTAATATCTTTAGTATTTATCTTCCCAGTTTTGGCGAAGGTCTGTTATTCATTGAATTTAGTTCTTGCATTCCGGCAGAACCCAGCTGGACCGCAATTTGTCTCACCTGCGTTCACCGGATATAAGCTTCTAAGAAATATTATGCCTTTACTAACAAGCCATGAGAAAGTACGTGGTACACGTCTGAAACGCGTAGGCAACCGTCAGTGTCTATAAGCCTGTATCTGGAAGATATCCATATATTCCTTTTAAAGATTTTTGCAATAAAATTGAAACAAGTTTTCATTTTAAATGTCTCCGCGCTGGATCACTGGTTTTCTTCCTTTTTCCTGCTTCACTGCCGTGTGCCGTCACGGCGATCCTGGCGCAGCCTGTGGGTGAAAGCTACTAATGATGAGCTGGAGGATTCCTACCAAAATTTCTTGTGTTATACGGTTTAGTCCATCTGTGCTCTCATACTATTTCATAAGAAGGTCAATGTGAATGACCCTATTTTTTATAATACCAGATACAAGTGGATTCATTGCAGTACGCATAATAATGATAAATTTACTCATTCTTTCTATATACTCTCGTGGCTGTGAAATATCTGTTTTTTAATCAAAGTTACTTCTTTGGATTGGATCTCTGTTATAATTACAAGTATCAATTGACATTATGTCTCAAGAGTCACGATGCTCCAGAACAGGAATGGCTGCACTGGTTTTTGGGAATACTATCAATATGGACAACACTGATAGTACACTGATAGAAATGTTCCATGAGTTGGTGAAACTGTCAGCACATGAGGCACGCATTTGGTGGGATTTGACAACACTTCGCAATTACATTGCTAAGCAAATGATCCCTAGAGGTCTTTGTCTTAGGAAAAACCCCACTTTTAATTATTCAAATGAATTCTACATTGAATGGAATTCTATACTAACAGAGTGTTCGTTAAAATTAATGGATCTCATAACGAAACAAGAAGAGGCTAAATTACTGGAGCTGGAACTCAATATCTCTCAATTAAAAACTAAACTGGACAGCGCACCCACCTCCAGCTCACCAGATTTTGCCAGACTTGAATTACGTACGTCCCAATATTTAGACAAGATTAATAAATCTATTGCTGAGACAAAAAAAAAACAGGTTCCAGCGAGACCTACGAGACTATGCCAACAATGAAGTCTATGACTGGAACAAAAGGGACAGATCACCTAACAGGATTAAACCCATACTGAAAAATTGGAGGCACCAAAGGAAACAAGGGGGCAATCTGTTTCTGCTCTTCAGAACCAGACTCAATGTATGGAGGAAATGAAGGATCAGACAGTGACAATTCCAGAATGAAACATTTCCAAATCCACAGATCAGATTCTAATTATAATCTGTCAAAAAACGGGGAAGGAAGAGGCAGGAGGAAGCACAACCCTAACAGACCCAGACCAAGGTCGTCGCCTGCGGAATCGCAGGAATTAACTCCCAACATGGCCGGCCTTAGCTATGTGCGACACGTGCGGTCGCATAGGGCGCCGGCCGCCATGCTGTAAAGGGGGCGCCAGTGGGTACAAGCCGAAGAGAGGAGAAATGTTCCTTCCTCTCCACGGCTGTGTGACGTGAGCGCTGATTGGAGGAGCAGCAGGTGCCTCTGTCTGCTCCACCAATAAGCACAGCCTGTACTGCAGTGTCACTCAGACTCAGCACCTCACGCAGCTCCTTCCTCCTCTGCTGCTGCTACAGTGAAGACTCCTCCACGGAGCTCCAGTGTCAGGTAAGAGTAGCAGCTTTAGCTTAATCCATGTTTATTTTTGTGCTGTGTGAGGGAGGAGGAAAGAGGGGGCTTTTAGTCATGTGTAACAGGATGTTTTTGTTTTTTTTTGCAAAGATCGATTTTGTGGGGGAGGGGAGACTAGGTTATAGGTACTTTGTGTGTGTGTGTGTGTGTGTGTGTGTGTGTATTTTTTACAGATCGATTTTGAGGGTGAGGGGAAATTGCCCTAAATGTTATAGGAGTGTGGGGGGATTCTTTATAAATGTATTTTGTGGGGAGGGGGACTTCTGTATAGTTTATTTAGTGGTGTAGGAGCTTATTATGAATCATGGGGGAGGGGAACTTAGCGTTCTGTATGGGGAGAAAGGATTCTTTAGGGTACGGCCACACGGAGCGGCCCTCACACTGTCGCAACGCGGCCAACAACATCGCTGGCACTATGTAGGAGCGGCTGTTAAATACCTTGTTAAGGGGTATTCCGGTTACATTCGCATGCGCACTGCCACTCCATTCATTCTCTATGGGAGCGCCGGAGATAGCCGAGTGCAGTGTTCTGCTTTTTCCGGCGCTCCCATAGAGAATAAATAGGGGGTAAGTTGTTGTAATTTGCAAAATCGTGCGGCCATAAAGGGTGTATTAATTCATGGCCGCACGTTAACGCGGGTAAACCGTCCCTTTATCTGCAAAATCGTGCGGCCATGGATTAATATACCCTTTATGGCCGCACGATTTTGCAAATTATAACAGCTTACCCCCTATCCATTCTCTATGGGAGCGCTGGAAAAAGCCGAACACTGCACTCGGCTATCTCCGGCGCTCCCATAGAGAATGAATGGAGTGGCAGTGCGCATGTAACTGGAATACGTGCGGCCACTAACAGGCTGTTTGACAGCCGCACTGAACATGGTGCTGGTGTGGTTGTAAGCTGCGTTGCGACCGTGTCAGGGCCGCTCCGTGTGGCCTTACCCTTAGGCTGGATTCACACGAGCGTGTGCCTTTTGCGCAGGCAAAAAACGCGGCGTTTTGCCTGCGCAAAAGGCACTTTACAGCTCCGTGTGGCCTCAGCATATGATGCGCGGCTGCGTGCTTTTTGCGCAGCCGCCATCATTATGACACTCCATTTGGATGTTTGTAAACAGAAAAGCACGTGGTGCTTTTCTGTTTTCATTGATCCTCTTCACTGCTGTTGCGCGAATCACGCTGTTCGCACGTTAGTGCTTCCGTGTGGCATGCGTGGTTTTCAATTCAATGTGTGCGTGATGCGCGAAAAACGCTCAAAGAACGGACATGTCGTGACTTTTATGCAGCGGACACGCTGCGTAAAAATCACGCACATGTCTGCACGGCCCCATAGACTAATATAGGTCCGTGCCACGCGTGTGAAAATCACGCGCGTTGCACGGACGTATATCCCATTCGTCTGAATAAGCCCTTAGAGATAATATTTGTGGGGGAGAGAAACTTGATTATAATGGTAGGAACACACAGGGCAGATACGTAAAACGACACAGTGTATACGTCCTGAGAACCGCAGGGAATTTCACCTGAAAAACGGCACCAAATTTTGGTGCAGTTTTTTTGGCGGAAAGACTGCAGAAATAAATTTAAAAAAGAGCTAATACTCCCAGCCGTAGTCCCTCTCTCTCTCTGAGTGTAGCCCGGCCTCCTGCGATGGCGCTGTAGTCCATGTGACCGCTGCAGCCTTTGATTGGCTGCAGCTGTCACATGGGATGAATCATCATCCCTGGAGGCCGGGCTACGCTCAGAACAGAATACGCATCGCTATGACAACGGCCGGGTGTATTACCTTTTTTTTTTCTCATTTGAGATTAACGATAAGCAAAGTTTTTATCATTGATCTTCTCCTTTGTTTACACTGACCAAATATCATTATAATTGGTCAGAAACGAGCGAATCATGATGATAATTGCTAAACTAAATAGGTCTTTAATGGGGGTATATTCAGGCTTAGTGCCTAGGGCAGCGTGAGTTGTAAATATGGCCCTGCTAAAGACACAGATACTATTCAACACTATAGCAGAGCAGGGAGGTATATCCCTGCTCTGTGTTCTACTAGGCTGGTGGTTCCCAACATGAGGTTCCCATGAGAACCCTCCAGGGGTTCCGCGACACTCCTCTCGACAACTGCCGCGGACGTGCTTTCACTCCTCCTCATATCGCGAAGTGGATGTGAGGAGGAGGAGATTTTTTTGCAGAACCCCTGTAGATAGGACTAAATGGACAGAGACGTCAGGGGCTTCTCCTGGAGTGGAATCCCCAGTCACAGCGTCTGCAACGCTGTGGACAGGGATTCCGATTCAGGAGTTAGTTGCACGATGTCACTGTTCACATATGGACAGAGACATCAATCGCTCCGTCAAGGAGCGGAATCCCCAGCCGCAGGGAGCTACAGTGGCGCTATCTACAGGAAGGGAGTGCTACCTACATGGGATCTGTGTGGCACTACCTACAAGGGGGCTGTGCGGCAAGGGGGGGATTTGGGGCACTACTTACTAGGGATGCACAATGCATCGAAACTTCGATACTGTGCATCCCCAAATGGTTCGAGCCACACAGCTAAGTGTAGTAATACATGATGAATGAGAGCAGGGCTGCAGCTGTGTAATACAGCCATTGCCCCGCTCCTGAGTCCTGACAAGTGCGCGCCGTAAGGATGATGCGATGCGGCCAGCGCTGCACTAATGAGCGGTGGCACTGAAGACAGAACATGGCGGCCGCACTGCAAAACACCCCCGTGTTCTGTCTTCGGTGTCTGCGCCGCCGCTCATTAGTGCAGCGCCGGCCGCATCACCTCATGCTGACCGCGCGTGCACTTAATGTCAGGAGCGGGGCAATGACTGTATTACACAGCTGCAGCCCCGCTCTATAACGGCGGAGATCAGAGAAACCTCTCATCTCCGCCGCTATTCCCCTGAATGCTGCGATCAAAGCTGACTGCAGCATTCAGGGGAAAGTGAGGAGGGGGATGCCCCTGGATCGCGTCACAGGGAATTCCTGTGACGCGATTGATGGACATACCATATATGGGCAGACAGCCTAGGGTCTATTGAAGGACCCCAGGGCTGTCTTACCATATTTCCTGTTGTTAGGGCATACTTAGGTATATCCCAACAACTGCCTGTTTACTATACATACACAGACTAATGTACTGGCACATATCTGATATATGCCAGTATATTAAAGTTTAAAAATAAAGTAAAAACATAAAGTAATGTTAAATTTAAAAAAATACACATATGCCTTTTTTTTTACAATAAACATTAAAATAAGTCTCAATACATAAAATATACACACATTCAGTATTGGTGCGGCCGTAATAACCTGCACAACAATTTTTTTGCGTTATTTATGATGCGTGCGCTGTAAAAAAATAAAAATAAAAACTTTTCACTTATTAATGTGAGGCACAAGTTGTGATGAATTTAACCTCCATGTGCCTCACATTAATAGTAATTAACCCCATCATGTACCTTACATATTAACCCATTATAACTGAGAAACATGATGGGGTTAATTACTATTAATGTGAGGCAAATGGAGGTTAAATTCATCATCACACCTCGCGCCTCACATCAGAAAATGGAAGAACTTTTTTTCTTTATTACTGTTGGCAAAGTATCGTTTTGGTATCAATTGCAATGCTACACAAAGTATCGGTATCGAAGTCCAAATTCAGGTATCGTGACATCCCTATTACCTACAAAGGGGCTGTGTGGCACGACCTACAGGGGGCCGTGTGGCACGAACTACAAAAGGCCGTGTGGCACTACCTACAAGGGGGCCTTGTGGCACTACCTCCTAGGGGGCAGTGTGGCACGACCTACAAGGAAGGGGGCTGTGTGACACTATCTACAGGGGGCTGTGCGGTACTATCTACAGGGGGCTGTGCGGTACTATCTACAGGGGGAATCTGTGAGTGTGAACTACCTTCAAGGGGGCTGTGTGGCACTATCTACAGGGGGCATCTGTGAGTGGGGGGCTGATGGTCGTTTTACTGTGAGTGGGGGGCTGATGGTTGTTTTACTGTGAGTGGGGGGCCAATGGTCATTTTACTGTGAGTGGAGGGGCTGATGGTCATTTTACTGTGAGTGGAGGGGCTGATGGTCATTTTACTGTGAGTGGGGTGGCTGATGGTCATTTTACTGTGAGTGGAGGCGCTGATGGTCATTTTACTGTGAGTGGAGGGCTGATGGTCATTTTACTGTGAGTGGGGTGGCTGATGGTAATTTTTTTTTCCAGGGGTGGCTCAAGTCCGAAAAGGTTGGGAAACTCTGTAGCAGGCTACAGAGGCGCCTACAGCCTATGAGGCGCAGGGACAGGATACCTGCGCAGTTGGCGTGATGACATCTCCGGATCAAGCCGGCCTACGCAAGGATCCTGTCAGGTGGAGGTGGGGGGCAGTATGGCACTGTCTACAAGGGGGATGTGGGGGCTGTATGTTACTTTCTACAAGGGGGCGGTGGGCGGGACTGTGTACAAGAGGGAGGTGGGGCTGTATGACACTCTACAAGGGGCAGGTGGGGGCTGTTTGTCACTGTCTACAAGGAGGAGGTGGGGGATTATGGCACTGTCTACAGGGAAGCTGTACGGCACTAAGCGGACATCATACTGTGTAGGGGCACTACAGGGGGCAATATAATATATGTGGCACTTAGGGGGCATAACTCTGTGTGGGCACAATTAGAGGACAAAATACTGTGTCCTTGAAGGCGTTATAATATATTACATTATTAAATATTATTATTATTATACTGTGTGTGGGGCACTAAAGGGGCATTACACTGTGTGGGGGCACTATATATGGCATTATACTGTGGGGAGGAATTATGCTTTTTTATGGGGCATTTTTTATAATGGCGTGTGGTGCCGAAAGATAATTTTGCACGGGGCGCCATCTACCCTAAGGCCGGCCCTGACTCCCAATATAGATGTCATCAACCTCTCCTCTTTCGATCTCACACCAGTACAAATAAAAGTATTGTCCTTGGGTCTTAATTTCGCTCCAAGTAAAGATTTCAACACTTTCAACACATTGTTGGATGTTAATAGATTTATACGGAACCTGACAGTGAAAAGATATTTTCAGCACCTACAACCTCTGAATGATGATTTAGAAGATGAACACCCAAATGAGCCAAATTTAGTTAAACAAGATTCGGGCCCCCTCTCATTCCAAGAACATAGAACTCTAAAATGCCTAAGAGATCTCAATTCAGAACTTCCTACCCAAAATATCAACTTATCTGAAAATGTAAACATAACAAAACCCTCAATTCTATCCTATTGCACCATGAACTGACTCAATGGACAGGTTCCAGTGGGCGATCGAAAAAGATTTACATCTTTTGGCTAACTCTTCTGGATTTCCAAGAAATCAACATAATTTGTCTGTAAAATTTAAGACTGCTTTAAAGTCCTTACAAAATAATAAGGACTTTGTTATAAAAACATCTGACAAAGGGGGTAGCATCACTGTTATGAATAAAGCGGTTATAGAACATAAATTTTAGAGCTATTGGCACACACAGATACATATAAACGTTTAGAATGTAATCCATTCATTATTTTTCAAAAAAATCTGAAAAAACTCATAGATGATGGTATAATAGAAGTGTTAATGACCAAAAAACAATCAGATTACATCCTTGTTGCATTTCCCATCACACAAATATTGCATGCTTTACCTAAAACTCATAAGGGAGCTAATCGCCCACCCATGAGACCCATAGTGTCAGGAATGGGATCTCTCACAGAGAGGTTATCAGAATGGTTATACTCCCTCCTGCAGCCTCTTGTATTAAGAACTCCTGGCCATTTGAGCACTGGCGTAGCTATAGGGGTCGCAGCGGTCGCAATTGCAGGATAAAAAAGGAACCATACACGGAAGAGTTTAAACAGCAGGGTCAGATGGAACAGACCATGAGCACATAGAGTCAACCATCCAAAAATGGCTAAAGCACACGCTAAAATAAACCCACAGGGGAAAAGATGAACGTGGGCACAGGATAACCAAGACCCCACACACTGGCTTAGCTATAGGGGTCGCAGCGGTCGCAATTGCGACCGGGCCCCGAAGCCAGGGGGGCCCACGGCCCCCCGCACCACATCAATAAAAAGTTACTATAGTAACTCGGGCCGCGGGCCCCTGTTACTATAGTAACATACTTTACTTACCTTCCTGGTTCCGGATGGCAGCGGAGGTCCTGACGTCAGGTGCTGTGCGCAGCGCATGACGTCACAGCGCTATGCGCCGCGCACAGCATCGAGACGACAGAACTCCCGCCGCGGCCGAAGAGGAAGGTAAGGTTAGCCCTGACTGGCGGGGTCCGACTCCCGGGACCCGCCAATCAGCTGTTTTGAAGGGGCCGCAGCACTCGTACGAGAGCTGCTCCCCTTCATTCCTGTCACTTCATTCCGGTCACACTGTGATTCCGTGTCGGTGATTCACAGTGTGAGCAAGTAGTGAAATGAAGGGGAAGCAGCTCTCGTACGAGTGCTGCGGCCCCTTCAAAACAGCTGATTTGCGGGTCCCGGGCGACACATCAGCTATTGATGGCCTATCCTGTGGATAGGCCATCAATGTTTAGGGACTGCACAACCCCTAAGCCTACGATGTATCAGGCTTAGGGGGCCCATGAGACAGGATCACAGATTGTGTGATCCTGTCTGCTGGGCCCTGTATCTAAGCCAATCACATGGTAGGCTTAGATACATGGCCCATGCGTGATCCTGTCTGCTGGGCCCTGTATCTAAGCCAATCACATGGTAGGCTTAGATACATGGCCCGTGTGTGATCCTGTCTGCTGGGCCCTGTATCTAAGCCAATCATATGGTAGGCTTAGATACATGGCCCATGTGTGATCCTGTCTGCTGGGCCCTGTATCTAAGCCAATCACATGGTAGGCTTAGATACATGGCCCATGCGTGATCCTATCTGCTGGGCCCTGTATCTAAGCCAATCACATGGTAGGCTTAGATACATGGCCCATGTGTGATCCTGTCTGCTGGGCCCTGTATCTAAGCCTACCACACTGTAGGTTTAGATACAGGGCCCCAGCACACAGTAATCTTATACTGTATAAGATTACTGTCTGCTGGACCCTGTATCTAAGCCTACGTTGTGGTAGGCTTAGATACAGGGTCTCACAGACAGTATCACACATGGGCCCTGTATCTAAGCCTAACAAACGTGTTACTAATCGTTTTTTGTGTGTTTTCTTACAGGATCGGTCGTTGGACTACGTCGGATTCCAGGACTACTTCGATGACAGCTTTTTTTTTTATTATCAATAAAATGGTTAATAAGGGCTGTGTGGGTTTTTTTTTTATTTCAATAAAATATTTTTTCTATGTCTTTGTGGTTTTTTTTAAACTATATTACTACCGCCTTAGTAATGGCCGCTGGCTGATTGACGATGTCCATTGCTAAGGCGGGGCTTAGTGTTAGCCGGTGCAGAGGTGAACACTAACCCCCTTTATTACCCCGGTACCCACCGCCACCAGGGGTACTGGGAAGAGCCGGGTACGATCCAGTACCTGACCATCTGTAATGATGGTCGGCCACTGGGGTGGCCGCAGGCTGGTATTATCAGGAGGGGAAAGGCCAAAAACAGTGGCCCTTCCTACCCTGGTGATGCTAGGCTGCTGCTGCTTTATTGTTTCTGGCTGGTTATGAAAAATGGGGGGGGACCCCATGTCATTTAAAAAAAAAATAATAATAATTGGAAAGAACGATGTGGGGTCCCCCCCAATTTTCATAACCAGCCAGATGCAACACAGCAGCAGCAGCAGGAGGCAGCATTACCAGGGTGGGAAGGGCCACTGTTTTTGGCCTTCCCTAGCCTAATACCAGCCTGCGGCCACCCCGGTGCCTGCCCGTCACTACAGATGGTCGGGTACTGGTTCGTACCCGGCTCTTCCCAGTACCCCTGGTGGTGGTGGTGGGTACCGGGGTAATAATGGGGGTTAGTGTTAGCCTTTGCACCGGCTAATATTAAGCCTCGCCTTAGTAATGGAGGTTGTCAATCAGCCAGCGGCCATTACTAAGGCGGTGATAATAAAGTTTAAAGAGATACAAGCACATAGAAAAAATACTTTATTGAAATAAAAAAACACAACCCTCATTAACCATTTTATTGAGAATAAAAAAAACGCAGTCATTGAAGTCCTCGAATCCGAAGTCCAACAACCGAACCTGTAAAAAAACACAAACACACAAAAATAATCAGTAACACATAAAGAAGCAAAATTATTATTCTTACCTATCCTGGGTCCAGCGCTGGAGACGCAATGTCAGCGAGCTGGGCCCTGTATCTAATCCAATCATGTGTGATACTGTCTGCTGAGCTGTGTATCTAATCCAATCATGTGTGATACTGTCTGCTGGGCCCTGTATCTAATCGTATCTTGTGTGATACTGTCTGCTGAGCTGTGTATCTAATCCTATCATGTGTGATACTGTCTGCTGAGCCACTGTATCTAATCCTATCATGTGTGATACTGCCTTGTGAGCCACTGTATCTAATCCTATCATATGTGGTACTGTCTGCTGAGCCACTGTATCTAATCCTATCATGTGTGATACTGTCTGCTGAGCTGTGTATCTAATCCTATCATGTGTGATACTGTCTGCTCAGCCACTGTATCAAATCCTATCATGTGTGATACTGTCTGCTGAGCTGTGTATCTAATCCTATCATGTGTGATACTGTCTGCTGGGCCACTGTATCTAATCCTATCATGTGTGATACTGCCTTCTGAGCCACTGTATCTAATCCTACCATGTGTGATACTGTCTGCTGAGCCACTGTATCTAATCCTATCATGTGTGATACTGTCTGCTCAGCCGCTGTATCTAATCCTATCATGTGTGATACTGTCTGCTGAGCCAATGTATCTAATCCTATCCATAGTTTATAGGGTCGTAGTGCTATAGATATGCTATGCTGTCTCCTATACACACATTTTTTTGGGCGGACACATATGTATTGGGGCTATTTCCCTGACATTTTAAGCCCTGAGGGTATGTTCACACGGCAGCGTCTGTTACGGCTGAAATTACGGTGCTGTTTTCAGGAGAAAACAGCTCCGTAATTTCAGCCGTAATGGCATGTGCAGGCGTTTTTCGCTGCGTCCATTACGGACGTAATTGGAGCTGTTTTTCAATTGAGTCTATGGAAAACGGCTCCATTTACGTCTGAAGAAGTGACAGGCACTTCTTTGACGCGGGCGTCTTTTTTACGCGCCGCCTTTTGACAGCGACGCGTAAAAAAAAATGACCGTCAGCACAGAACATTGTAAAACCCATTCAAATGAATGGGCAGATGTTTGCCAACGCTTTTGAGCCGCATTTTCGAACGTAATTCAATGCTAAAACGCCCAAATTACGTCCGTAAATAGGGTGTGTGAACCCAGCCTTAGTGACGCCCCCGGCTGCTAGTGCTGCATTGTTGGGTCACTTAGGAGACCCAGCGATGAAGCTGAAAGCTGCGGACCGTCGGCCATGAGAAGTTTGCGGGGGGGGGGGCCCAGTAAGAATTCTTGCATCGGGGCCCATGAGCCTTTAGCTACGCCCCTGCATTTGAGTGATACCAGAGATGTTCTACGTTCCTTTCATGATAAGATTTGGTATACAGGCAAATATTCTTGGCTGAGTTGTGATGTCGTTTCTCTCTACACGAGTATCCCCCATAATGTAGCAATTCAAGCTCTGCGGCACCATCTAATGACATATAGTACATATAGCCAACAACTGCAATTATATATATTAGAAGTTCTAACATTCCTTATGTCCCATAATTACTACCAATTTTATGGCCAACTCTATCTGCAAGTCAAGGGTGTCTCAATGGGAGCTAAATTTTCACCCTCATTAGCTAACCTAGTAATGTCATGTTGGGAAGAGTTCACTATTTTTTCAATGAACAACATGTTTGGAACTTCAATTAATTTGTATGGCAGATACATCGATGATCTCCTATTCATTTGGGAGGGAGATGTGTCTGCCATTCCACAGTTCATTGATTACATCAATGACAACACATTGAATCTTAGATTCACTTATTCTTATGACAAGAACACCATTCGGTTCCTGGACTTGGAACTTATGGGTACAGAGGGCATACTAATTTGCACCAAAACGTACCGTAAACCTATTTCAGGTAATACTATCTTACACGCAACAAGTAGCCATTCCAGGCAAACAATCTCAGCTATCCCAGTCGGTGAAATGCACAGGGCTAGAAGAAATGTTAGTACTGATGATAGTTATCAAGCAGAGCAAAAGCTTATCTGTAACAGACTTCGTAAAAAGGGATATCCCGATTTGGTCCCTAAAAAGAGCGACTACAATAGTCTCAAACAAATCCCGTGATCTCCTTCTTTTTAAAACTAAACCTTCAATTAGTCAAGACCAACAACAAAAACCAATTCTGACTTTACAATACAGTAATCAGTTTTACGAGATCAAGAAGATCATCCTGAAATATTTACCTATCCTAATGGAAGATGATTTACTGGAAACCATTCTCAGGAATGGCTGTCTTGTAGTATCACGTAAAGCACCATCATTGGGTGATTCATTGTCTCCTTCTTTGTTCTCTTCCAATGAAACAAAATTAACATGGCTTCACCATAAGGGCTTCTACAGATGTGGTTCCAACCCATGCAAGATTTGCCTGTATGCCAAACCTACCAAAGTTTTTCGAGACTCAGAAGAAACGAACCATTTTCAATGCAAACATATATTAACTGTAATAGTGTGGCAGTGATTTACATCATCAAATGCACCATGTGCAACCTACTTTACGTAGGATGCAGCAGTAGGAAATTCAAAACGAGAATTTTAGAGCACCTTGGTTACATTAGAAATCAGCATCTTACTAATATTTCTAATGCTGCCAAACACTTCATAATACAACACAACAGATCAGTCTCTACGTTTAAATGTTATACAATAGAGGGAGTCACTACTCAAATACATGGAGGCAACATTAAACACAAAATCCTAGCAAGAGAAGTATTCTGGTTCTTTACATTAAAACCCCGATTTCCCAAGGGCCTCAATCTTAGAAAGGAACTTATGTTCCAATATTAATCCTAAGATTGAGGTCACTGAGACAATAAAGTAAATGTCTCTTACTTTATACATTATATGAAACCAGATGAATTATAGAACAGACAATGGCTTCTTTCTAGGTTAAATGAAAAAGTTGAGGTTTTTCAAGGTTAAATGCATAAAGCAACCATCATCCCTGTACTACAGTACATACACTTTTTTCAGTTTCACTACTTTTGATAACAATGATTATTTATATGCTATGTTGATGCATGTCTGTACTTTGTACCCGTCTTGTCATTTTTGTTCTAAGGTGTATTAATTGGAGCAGTTCAGAGATATCGCCATATTGTCTATTGATTATTCCAACCATTGAATTGTTTTTATATTTGATATTATAAATTTTACATATGGTTGTAATTTACAAAATTTACAACACACAGCCTTTTGTTTGTTTATATCACCAACATACGAGTATGCATCTACTATGAGGCTTGCATCCGTTCATCTAGTAATCACATATTTTTGAGGTTTTGCATCGCTTTCATAGCTAGCATGGCTCACTAATTACCATGCTTTAAAGATTTTTACTTACCTAATATCTTTAGTATTTTTCTTCCCAGTTTTGGTGAAGGTCTGTTATTCATTGCATTTACTTCTTGCGTCCCGGCAGAACCCAACTGGACCGCAATTTGTCTCACCTGCGTTCCCCGAATATAAGCCTCTAGGAAATATTATGCCTTTACTAACAAGCCATGAGGAAGGACGTGGTACAAGGTCTGAAAGGCGTAGGCAACAGTCAGTGTCTATATCCCTGTATCTAGAAGGTATCCATATATTCCTTTTAAAGATTTTTGAAATAAAATTGAAACAAGTTTTCATTTAAAATATCTCCGCTCTGGATCACTGGTTTTCTTCCTTTTTCCTTAAAATAAACTGTAATAACTCCAAGTTCAAGTCACAAAGTTGGCTATCCCGGTTGCCGGTCCCCAAGAAGAAGCGGACCGCCACCTGCCCATCATGGTGTCTTATACTGGTATAGAGTGATTCTATATCTGCTGTCACGAGATACATATCTGGTTCAATTTGAATCCCATCTATCCTCCCTAGGACATCCGTTGTGTCCTTGACATACGAAGGTAAATTCGTCACCATGGGTTTTAACTAGTGATCATTAAACTTGCATATCAGGTCACATAGTCCGTCAATACCGGACACGATCGGACGTCCCGGGGGATCAATGGGATTCTTATGTATCTTTGATAGGAAGTACAGAGTCTGAATTTTAGGATCATTGGTCACTAACTCATCATATATTTTTTTAGGGATGATACCCCTGTCATAGGCCCCATTCAGAATCTTAAGCAGTTCCCGGTAAAAGGAGCACACTGGATTGGATGGTAACTTAGCATAAGTCTGCCTATCCCTTAGCTGTCTAAATGCCTCTTTCTCATATTTTGCTATTTGCCAAACCACAACATTACCCCCCTTGTCCGCAGCTTTAATTACTACATCATCAAGTGATTGGAGTTCCCTCAGTGCATTCCTTTGATCTAATGTTAAATTATCATTAGTCCTGTAAGTAGATAACTTTTTAAAATCATCAATGACTAATTTAGTAAAAATTTCCACCTGAGGGCATAGGGACAAGTGGGGACATCTGGTGGATTTGAGCACTACAGCTGTTGGGAACATACCTAGCACATCGGCAGTTTGTTCGCGCAGTAGATTCTCCAACGCTAAAAGAGCTTCCCTTTCCATTGGTCTAGTAATTTCCAGAGGTACATCTCCCCTACTGTGTAACTTTTTCAATACCACTTTCCTTGTATAGCTTGAATATCCTCAATACCTTTCTCTATTTCAATCAAAGTAGCTTGATTGGATAATACCAACAGCTCCATGTAGCCCCTTGAGCACTTGTCAGAAAGCTCCTCCCATTTCATCTTAAAATCATCATTCTCAATATCAAATGATGGGAACACCTGAACTCTCAGGCCCCGGGAATGAGATTTTTAGATATGTATTTTTCCAAGAAAGCCTTGTTCCACCAAATTGTAGTTCTTTGATTCAATAACATTTTCAGCCTACTGCTGAGTTCTCTACAATCCCTACCACTAGCATCTAAAAGCAAACTAGAGTCTTCCTTAAAAATCTAATCTAATTGTAAGAGCCATGATTGATCACAGAATCTGAAATCCATTTGTTGCTAAGAGCCAGTAGCTGTGAAAAACACAGAATTAATGACAATCAATATATAAGCTCCAAAAGCAGTTATGTTAAAGGCTAAGTGATGTTTTTGAAACCTACATCCCCCCCATGATTTACCCTGCAGGCAGCTCCATAACTATATAAACCATACCAAAAATAGAGCATGTAGCCAAAAATATATAAGAATATAACAATTTTATTACACAAATATAACAAACACTTTAAAAAACATATAGATACAAGACTCTAGTACAAACAATGTGGTATTATAGAATTATAGAGCGAGACATGGAAATTGCTGGATAACATGTAAAAAATAGAAAGGCTGTACTGACTAACTGCAAAAAAACTATTGTAGACCCAAAATGGGTTCTATACTAATTGCCTCTAGTGCCCTGTAAACATTATTGACTGGTAAAAGGGGAGATAGGAAAAAGTGTCAGTGTATGCAGATATCAGTCAGAAAGCAGCCTTACCCATTACAGCAAAAAGTGTTTAAACCAGTGTTGGCTCTGCCACAAAGACCCCAACGCGAGTTTCGCTGTGAGTGTTTCCTCAGGGAATATGTGCTGTGTCCTGTTAACGTTCGACCCTTATATAGTGTGGAGATAAGTGTATCTTAGTATACACCATCGCCACAATGAGAATCGGCGCATGCTCACTGACGCGACCGGAAGCGAGATATGCCGCACTTCTGGCTCCAAGCGCTGGAGCGCACATCCGGATTCCTGACGCGTAACGGGAGTTACGGACATGCGCAGTGCGCTAGAGGAGCCGAAGGGGGCTGCGCATCGCCGCCAGCGACCACAGCGGGCATGCGCACATCATGGCTGGAGATGGATCTAGACAAATGTAAGCCCAAGATGCTAAGAAGAAGATGCCTATCCTACCGATCGACTCCCTAAACTAATATAGTGGACCAAAATAGAAAGTAAGCAGAGTAATGTATCCCCCATGAATTATTGCAAAAAAGGATGTATAGCTGAATCAGTAGGGGACAGCCCTGTACATAGGAATTACGAAAGGATTTAGCCAACAATGATGATAATACTCATAAATATGTAAAAAAGAAGAAGGCGAGACACAAATAAAAAATAAAAAGAAAAGAAAAATAATAATTAAATACAAGTGAAAAAATATGTATGCAAGTGAGGGAATACTAATATATATCAATCAAATATATAATACAAAATAACACGCACTAACATAAATCAAGTACTAAATGTTTATCTAACTAACAATACATAGTTAAGGGGTTAATATTAACCCAATAAAAAAAAACATTACAGGGTGTATTATCCCAAAACAAAAAAAGGGGATAACATATTTCATAAAAATACAAATGATGTGAAAAATATGTGATACTTGTGTAATATTTTCATACCAAGCCATTATACCTACAGAGGGACTCTCCAGAATGCAGAACATATTTCCTAGAAATATATAGTAATAATAGAATATTTAATAAACAAAAAAAACAACATAACGTATCACAGGGGACAGAAAAGACAAAGAAAGAAGCAGTCGCATAACACTAGATCCAAAGATAGAAGCGGCGGATTCTCATTCCCACGCTACATCGCTATATAGGATGTTCAAAGGACTTAGATCTGGCTCTTTCTGGGCTAGCTGAATTAAGTGGCTTGTGATATAAGTGGAGTTATAAAACCGGATTGTGTTGCTGTATTTCTGTATTGTGTTGCTGTATTTCTGTGTTTGTGAATCTGTTTTGATTGCTTGCAAATAGAAGATAGCAAAAACTGACACAATTTAAAAAAAAAAAAAATATATATATTTTTTTTCACTTGCAGATTCCTTCCAGCTGAGCAACTGACTAGGGGGAGGGGTTAACTGGAGACAGGTGGTATAAATTAGCCAGCAGAATTCATTTGGAGCTGGCTCTTTCTGGGCTAGCTGAATTAAGTGGCTTGTGATATAAGTAGAGTTATAAAGCTAGAGTTAAACAGAGGAGTAAAAGCCCCAGTAAGTACTCTTCTTTTCTTTAACTTTGACAATTGTTCGCTGTTTTGTTGTAACTGGGATAATGGACAGCAAGATTGGAGGTTTTCTTCAGTGCACAGTTTGCCATATGTATGCACGACTGGAGCCGGAGTTCCAGGGTGAATACCTCTGTGGCAGATGTGAGCATGTTGGTCACCTGGAAGCTCGCATTAGAGATCTGGAGGAGCAAAATGCAACACTGAGGAAGATAGACAATCTTGAGCGAAGCATGCTGCTCACGGAGCATGCAGTTAGTGGGTTAGAACTGGAGGGTGAAGACATGAGTGAGCAGGATCAGGTAAGTAGCTGGGTTAATGTAGTTAGGGGCAGTAGAAAGGGGTCAAAGAAAAGGAAGGCCAATCCAGTATCTGATATTCCTAGCAAAATTGCCAAGTTGGGTGAGGATGCGAGGGTGTCGGTCTCAGAAATGTCAGCCCTAGTGGATACTGATCTCCCTAAAAGCCGGGAGAACAGCCCAGCTAGTAGTCGGCGGGATGGTAGTGCAGGTAAGCCAAGACAATTGATAGTTGTAGGGGATTCTATAATCAGGAAGACGGATAGAATAATTTGTCGTCAAGACCGCCTCAACCGAATGGTTTGCTGTCTCCCTGGTGCCAGGGTTCGACATGTGGTGGAACGGGTGGACAAATTGCTGGGAGGGGCTGGTGATAATCCAGCTGTTGTGTTCCACGTGGGTACCAACGACAGAATAAATGGTAGGTGGAGGAGCCTTAAGAATAATTTTAAAGAACTAGGCTACAAGCTGAAGGGAAGGACCTCCAAGGTTGTATTCTCAGGAATACTGCCTGTGCCATGCGCATCACAGGAAAGACAGCGGGAGCTTAGGGAGTTAAATGCATGGCTGAAGGCTTGGTGTAGAGGAGAAGGCTTTGGGTTCCTAGAGCACTGGGCTGACTTTTCATTGGGGTACAAGCTGTATTCTGCAGATGATTTGCACCTAAATGGAAGGGGGTCCACTGTGCTGGGGGAGAGAATTCTAGCTGGGGTGGCAGAGTATTTAAACTAGGGCTGAGGAGGGAGGTCAATGTAGAAAATAAAGGGGCAGTCAGGTTAGAGAGGGGTCAGACTATATTGATGGGGGGAGAAACAGACTGTGGGGAGAGGACTAGTCAACAAGATAAGGAGATCCTTTCGTTGCAAAACAGCACTGAAAATAAAAAAGCCCAAATAATGTCAAATAATCAAATTTCTGATACTGAAGGTGAAACATTTAAAGGACCAGTGTCACGGGAAAAAATTTTTTTTACATCAATTTGACTTTAGTGTGTTATTAAACATTTTTTAATTTATTTGTGTGTTTGTGTTTTACTTTTTTTTATTTTTTCACTTTTTCTTCCCTATGGGGGCTGCCATTTTTTTTTCCATTTCTGTATGTGTCGATTAACGACACATACAGACATGGAATACGGCAGCTACAGTCCCATAGTGAATGCGAATGGGGCCCGTTCCATCCACTATGCTGTACGCCGTCTGTGTGGGAACGGCGCATGCGCCGCTCCCACACAGTCCAAGTTGAACTGTGCGACGTCCGGCACCATTTTCCTGTGGACCGGAAGTTGCGGCCGAACAGTAAGATTACTACTTCCGGTCGCGGCTTCCGGACTTGTGCACTTGGAGCGGCGGTAGCAGACGGAGCGGACGGACCGGAGGGAGCGGCGGCGGCAGGAGCAGGTAAGATATTTCTATGTATGTTTGTGTTTTAGTGTGTGTTTACTACTGTATGTTAACCTACTACACTGTGTGTTAGCTCAAAAAATGGCGACACACAGTGTAGGAGGTTTGACCATTCAATCCCCTCGTTTCTCCCGCGGCACTAGCCAGGATAAAGGAGGGGGGTTCTGAGAGCTCACTAGAGCGAGTGAGTTTTCTCAAATTTTGCAGCATAAAGCAATGTGGTTGCTTTACCACATGCAATGCTTCAATTTTGGGAATTGCTCCATCTAGTGACCAGCGCTGGGAAATATTATAAATTAGAATCTAATTTATAATATTTCCTGACTCATGAAAAAAATAAAAAAATTAGAACAATGTCTAATCACCTATACACTAACTGTTTTCTAGCGACACATTACCTTTAAAGGCAAGTTAAAGTGTATGTTCACAAATGCCAGAAGTCTAGCAAGCAAAATGGGGGAGCTGGAGGCCTTGGTACTGGAAGAAAATATAGATATAGTTGGTGTTGCTGAAACATGGCTAGACTCTTCTCATGACTGGGCTGTATATATCTACAGGGTTTTACACTTTTTCGGAAAGACAGGACAAATAGGAAAGGTGGTGGCGTATGTCTGTATGTGAGAAGCGATATGAAGGCGAGTGTGAATGAGACATTAGAGGGTGAAGATTGTGAGGAGGTTGAAACCTTGTGGGTGGAATTACAAAGGGAGGTAAACACTGAAAAACACTTTTTACACTTTTGGTGTAATCTATAGACCCCCCAATATAACTGAGGAGATGGAAGGTAAGCTATATAAACAGATGGAGCGGGCTGCGCAGGCTGGTACTGTAGTGATAATGGGAGATTTTAATTACCGGGATATCAATTGGTGTCATGCTTCAACTGCAAAGGGGAGACATTTCCTCAACCTGTTGCAGGAAAATATTATGGGCCAGTTTGTGGATGACCCGACTAGAGGTGAAGCTCTGTTGTATCTGGTCATTTCTAATAATGCAGAGCTTGTTGGGAATGTCAATGTTCGTGAAAACCTCGGTAACAGTGATCATAATATAGTTATATGTTACCTATACTGTAAAAAACAAACACAGGCTGGGAGGGCAAAAACACTTAATTTTAAGAAGGCCAATTTCCCCAAGATGAGGGCTGCAATTCAGGATATAGACTGGGAAGAACTAATGTCAAATAATGGGACAAATGATAAATGGGAGATTTTCATTCTACTTCGGGTAATTATACTGCAAAATTTATTCCTATAGGTAACAAGTATAAACGACTACAATTAAACCCCACATGGCTTACACCTTCTGTAAAAAGGGCAATACATGACAAAAAAAGGGCATTTGAAAAATACAAATCTGAGGGTACAGCTGTAACCTTTGTAAAATATAAAGAGCTTAATAAAATCTATAAAAAGGTAATAAAATCTGCAAAAATACAAAATGAAAGGCAGGTGGCCAAGGATAGTAAAACAAATCCCAAAAAATTCTTCAAGCATATAAATGCAAAAAAGCCAAGGTCTGAACATGTAGGACCCCTAGATAGTAGTAATGGGGAGTTGGTCACAGGGGATCAAGAGACGGCAGAGTTACTAAATGGGTTCTTCCGCTCTGTATATACAACAGAAGAAAGAGCAGCTGATGTAGCTGCCAGTGCTGTTAATATATCAGTTGATATACTGAATTGGATGAATGCAGATATGGTGCAGGCTAAATTAAAAAAAAAAAACGTACACAAGGCCCCGGGACCAGATGGGTTACACCCTAGAGTTCTTAAGGAGCTTAGTTCAGTTATTTCTGTCCCCCTCTTCATAATATTTAGAGATTCTCTCGTTAAAGGTATGGTGCCAAGGGACTGGCGCAGGGCAAATGTGGTGCCTGTTTTTAAAAAGGGCTCTAGGTCTTCGCCGGGTAATTATAGACCAGTAAGCTTAACATCCATTGTGGGGAAAATGTTTGAGGGGCTATTGATGGACTATATACAGAATTATGTGACAATAAATAGTATTATAAGTGACAGCCAGCACGGTTTTACTAAGGACAGAAGCTATCACACCAACCTGATTTGTTTTTATGAAGAGGTGAGCAGAAGCCTAGATAGAGGGGCCGCTGTGGATATAGTGTTTTTGGACTTTGCAAAGGCATTTGACACTGTCCCCCATAGACGTCTAATGGGTAAATTAAGGACTATAGGTTTAGAAAGTATAGTTTGTACTTGGATTGAGAATTGGCTCAAGGACCGTATCCAGAGAGTTGTGGTCAATGATTCCTACTCTGAATGGTCCCCGGTTATAAGTGGTGTACCCCAGGGTTCAGTGCTGGGACCAATATTAGTCAACTTATTTATTAATGATATAGAAGATGGGATTAATAGCACTATTTCTATTTTTGCAGATGACACCAAGCTATGTAATTAAGTTCAGACTATGGAAGATGTTCGTGAATTGCAAGCGGATTTAAACAAACTGAGTATTTGGGCGTCCACTTGGCAGATGAAGTTTAATGAAGATAAATGTAAAGTTATTCACCTGGGTACGAACAACCTGCAGGCATCATATGTCCTAGGGGGCGCTACACTCAGGGAGTCACTTGTTGAGAAGGATCTGGGTGTACTTGTAAATCATAAACTATATAACAGCATGCAATGTCAATCAGCCGCTTCAAAGGCCAGCAAGAGATTGTCGTGTATTAAAAGAGGCATGGACTCGCGGGACAGGGATGTAATATTACCACTTTACAAAGCATTAGTGAGGCCTCATCTAGAATATGCAGTCCAATTCTGGACTCCAGTTCATAGAAAGGATGCCCTGGAGTTGGAAAAAATACAAAGAAGAGCAACGAAGCTAATAAGGGGCATGGAGAATCTAAGTTATGAGGAAAGATTAAAAGAACTAAACCTATTTAGCCTTGAAAAAAGACGACTAAGGGGGGACATGATTAACTTATATAAATATATGAATGGCACATACAAGAAATATGTTGAAATCCTGTTCCATGTAAAACCCCCCTTTAAAAAACAAGGGGGCACTCCCTGCGTCTGGAAAGAGAAAGGTTCAACCTGCAGAGACGACAAGCCTTCTTTACTGTGAGAACAGTGAATTTATGGAATAGTCTGCCGCAGGAGCTGGTCACAGCAGGGACAGTAGATGGCTTTAAAAAAGGCTTAGATAATTTCTTAGAACCAAAAAATATTAGCTCCTATGTGTAGAAATTTTTTGCTTCCCCTTTCCCATCCCTTGGTTGAACTTGATGGACGTGTGTCTTTTTTCAACCATACAAACTATGTAAGATCCAATCTCCACTATTCAGGAAATCGGACATGAAGAGAGGATAAAATAAAAAATACCTAAAAATAACATTAAAATACAGAACACAATTAATAAAAAAGCATAGATAGCAGAGATTATAAAAAGGGAACAAAACTAAGTTTTACGTTAAGTCCATAGGGCTTCATTGATCCCAACAGGACAATCCATTTGCTCTCTTTTTGTGCCCAAAATCTTTTCACATTGCCACCCCTGATGCCACAATGTATTTTGTCAATCCCCCGCACTGATAGCGTTCTGGGATTAAAGCCATTATATAATTTAAAATGTCTGGGCAACGTCTTTAACTATGTTAAATCCTCAATCTCACTGGCCCCCATAATGTCACGTACATGCTCTCTCGTGCGGATTCTCAACTCCCTAGAGGTAAGCCCTATGTAAACTTTGGGACACCCACATGTGGCATAATATACCACATGTGTCGTACTACATGAGATATATTCTTTGATCTCAAAATGCCTCGTTCCATCAACTGACGAAAAGTTAGTTGCCCGACAGATGTTGATACAAGACGCCTGTCTAAACGCCTCTTTCTCATATTTTGCTATTGGCCAAACCACAACATTACCCACATGTCCGCAGCTTTAATTACTACATCATCAAGTGATTGGAGTTTCCTCAGTGCATTCCTTTGATCTAATGTTAAATTATCATTAGTCCTGTAAGTAGATAACTTTTAGTTAATGACTAGTTCATCAATGACTAATTTAGTAAAAATTTACACCTGAGGGCATTAGAACAAGGGGTGAAATCTGGTGGATTTGGGCACAACAGATGTTGTGGTTTGGCCAATAGCAAAGTATGAGAAAGAGGCGTTTAGACAGCTACGGGATAGGCAGACTTATGCTAAGTTACCATCCAATCCGGTGTGCTCCTTTTCCCGGGAACTGCTTAAGATTCAGAATGGGGCCTATGACAGGGGTATCATCCCTAAAAAAATATATGATGGGTTAGTGACCAATGATCCTAAAATTCAGACTCTGTACTTCCTACCAAAGATACATAAGAATCCCATTGATCCCCCGGGACGTCCGATCGTGTCCGGTATTGACGGACTATGTGACCCTATATGCAAGTTTATTGATCACTATTTAAAACCCATGGTGGCCTATTTACCTTCGTACGTCAAGGACACAACGGACGTCCTAGGAAGGATCGATTGGATTCAAATTGAACCAGATATGTATCTTGTGGCAGCGGATATACAATCACTCTATACCAGTATAAGACATAAGACACCATGATGGGCTGGGGGTGGTCCGCTTCTTCTTGGGGACCGGCAACCGGGATGGCCAACTTTGTGACTTGATCTTGGAGTTATTACAATTTATTTTGAGTCACAATTTCTTTGTATTTAAAAATTATTTTTATTTGCAAAAACAGGGTACTGCCATGGGACTCCGTCCTATGCAAACCTGTTACTCGGTTTTTGGGAGAGACCATGTGCTTTACTGGATACGTTATATTGATGATATTTTTTTTTTATTTGGCAAGGATTGGAGTCTGGGCTGATGGGTTTCATGCAACAATTGAATGAAAACCCATTTAACATTAAGTTGACATACAAATATCATCCACGACCTGTTGAATTTCTGGATATACAGATTTTTACAGACACCTCTGGATTTTTACATACAGATGTTTTCCGGAAGGCAACATCTGTTAATGTTCTGCTTCATGCCTCATCAGCCCACTCTCCATCCACCATTAAAGCTATCCCGGTTGGTCAGTTCCTCAGGATGAGGCGGATCTGTTCCTCAAATGCCTTATTCGAACAGCAATCCAAAGATCGCAAAACTAGATTTAAAGACAGAGGTTATAGCAACAGAACCATCAAATTGGGATATAGCAGAGCGAGAGCAACCCCCCACAGTGATCTCCTGAGACCTAAACATCAACGTGCTAGTGACCCGGGTATACGATTTATATCTACATATAATGGGCAGTGGGATGAGATGAGGACCATTTTAGAAAGGCATTGACCTATATTGAGATTGGAACCACAATTGGCTCAAAATCTATCGGAGAGACCTTTGATGACAGCCAGAAGGGCAAAAAAACTAAAAGATCTCCTTGTTAAAAGTCATTATGTACCACGACAACTATGTCTGTTTGGCTCATGTGGACCCAGAAAGGGATGTTATCCCTGTGGAGATTGTAGGTCTTGTATCATTATCTGTCGGGCAACTAACATTTTGTCAGTTGATGGAACAAGGCATTTTGAGATCAGAGAATATATCTCATGTAGTACGACACATGTGGTATATTATGCCACATGTGGGTGTCCCAAAGTTTACATAGGGCTTACCTCTAGGGAGTTGAGAATCCGCACGAGAGAGCATGTACGTGACATTATGAGATTGAGGATTTAACACAGTTAAAGATGTTGCCCAGACATTTGAAATTATATAATGGCTGCAATCCCAGAACGCTATCAGGGCGTGGGATTGACAAAATACTTTGTGGCATCAGGAGTGGCAATGTGAAGAGATTTTGGGCACAAAAAGAGTGCAAATGGATTGTCCTGTCGGGATCAATGAAACCCTAAGGCGTTAACGAAAAACGTAGTTTTGTTGCCTTTTTATAATCTCTGCTATCTATGCTTTTTTACTAATTGTGTGCCCCAAAGGGTCTGTGGACCCACTGGGCTGTACCGCCTTGGCGGTAGGGCTGCTGTACAACAGGGCCCAGGTCACAGTCCATGGTATATAGGTTACCTGTGACAGAACGGACAGTAGCTTGGTAGGAACTAAGCAGCGGGTGGACGTCAGGCGTGGAGAAGCAGGCTAGCGTGGTATCCAGCACAGCACGACTATAGCAAGCAATTAGATCAGGATACAGCTACAGGAATGGAAACAGGAACACTGGGAGCAGAAAACACTACGGGATCCGGCAGAGGTGAGTGGACGCGAGCACTGGCGTCTCCTGAGGAGGAGGCTGGGGCCAGCGCTTGCCGACTCGTGGCTGCAGCTGTCAGGGGAAGTTTGGAGCTGACAGCCCGCAGCCACGGACATTAAAATATCCCCCCTCTTACGCCCCCTCTTCTTGGGACCAGAGCAAGAGAGAAACTACAGAAGAAGAGTAGGGGCATTGAGATACTCCTCTGGCTCCCAGGACTTCTCTTCAGGGCCGAACCCCCTCCAATCCACCAAATAAAAAGTCTTTCCTCTCACTCTCTTGGTGTCCAAGATCTCCTTGACCTCAAAGATGTCCAAAAGGCCGCTGAAGGCAACCGCAGGGCTGGGAGTCTTGGAATAGCGGTTCAGGATCACTGGTTTCAGGAGGGAGACATGGAAGGAGTTGGAAATCCTGAGGGTAGGAGGCAGCCGAAGCTTGTAGACGACAGGTTTGATTTGTTGCAGGACCTTGAACGATCCGAGGAACCTGGGGGCAAATTTACATGAGGGTACCCTCAGTCGGATATTCCTAGACGACAGCCAGACCTTAGTGCCAGGAAGAAACCGAGGAGGATCTCTTCTCCTTGTGTCAGCCTTCCGTTTCATGCGGTCCACTGCTTTTACGATGGAGGCTCGAGTCTGCTGCCAGATTTGCAAAAAGTCTCTAAACGTGGAGTCAGCTGCAGGTACTTCGTAAGTATCAGGCACCGAAAGAGGAATTTGTGGGTGCTGGCCGTAGACAATGCAGAACGGTGTATTCCTAGTAGACTCGCTGGTGTGATTATTGTAGGAGAACTCCGCCCATGGGAGCAACTGCACCCAGTCATCATGCTGTTTGGAGATGAAGTGGCGTAGGTAGTTCTCCAAAATCTGGTTGATCCTCTCGACCTGACCATTAGACTGAGGATGGTAGGCAGAAGAAAAATCCAACTTCACGCCAAGAGGTCCGCAGAGGGCTCTCCAGAACCTTGAGGCAAACTGAACCCCCCGATCAGACACAATATGTTGTGGCAAGCCATGCAGGCGGAAGATGTGTTGAATAATAAACTTGGCCAACTGAGGAGCAGAAGGAAGACCGGTCAGAGGAACGAAGTGGGCCAACTTCGAAAATCGGTCCACCACCACTAAGACAGCACTGCATCCAGCAGAGAGAGGCAGGTCCGTGATAAAGTCCATCGCTATATGCTGCCAGGGAGCATTGGGCACAGGCAATGGCTGGAGCAGACCAGCAGGTCTGGAGTGGGTGGCCTTGTTGGCTGCACATACAGCACAGGAAGAAACAAAGTCCACAGTATCCTTGGGCAGAGGTTGCCACCAGAAGTGACGAGCAATTAAACACTGGGTCTTACGTAATTCCGCGTGACCTGCCAGTCTAGATGAGTGTCCCCAGCATAGGATTCTTCCACGATCAGCCAGGCGCACAAAAGTCCTCCCTGGAGGAATGTCCCCGATTTGCAGGGGATTGACCGAGACAATGCAAGACGGATCAATAATGTTCTGTGGATTCTCAATGGTTTCTTCTGTCTCGAAAGACCTGGACAAGGCATCGGCCCTCACATTCTTGTCAGCCGGGCGATAGTGAAGCTCAAAATGAAACCTTGCAAAGAACAGTGACCACCTGGCCTGATGAGGGTTCAGCCGTTGGGCCATCTGGAGGTAGATCAGATTCTTGTGGTCCGTAAAAATCAAGAACGGGTGAGCTGCGCCCTCTAGAAGATGTCTCCACTCTTCCAGGGCCAATTTGATGGCCAGAAATTCCCGATCCCCAATCGAGTAGTTGCGTTCTGCGGAAGAGAAGAGCTTAGAGAAGTATCCACATACCCTTGACTTGCCCTTGGGACCTCTCTGGAACAGGAGTGCACCAGCACCGACAGAGGATGCGTCCACCTCCAACGAGAACTGCAGAGAGACATCCGGATGATGAAGGATAGAAGCTGACGTGAAGGAACTCTTCAGGCTGTTGAATGCGGACTCTGCCTCGGGAGTCCACACCTTGGCATTCATACCCTTCTTAGTAAGGTTAGAGATGGGAGAAGTCAGGGAGGAGAAGTTCGGAATAAACTGCCTGTAAAAGTTAGCAAATCCCAGAAAGCGCTGTATGGCCCTCAAGCCTTGAGGACGTGGCCACTCCAGGACAGACTTTACCTTCTCAGGGTCCATCTCGAGACCTCGATTTGAGACGATGTAGCCCAGGAAGGGTAGAGCATCCTTGTCAAATACGCACTTCTCCAACTTGGCGTACAGATGATTCTCCGTTAACCGCAGCAGAACCTGACAGACATATCTCTGGTGCATTATAGGATCTGGGGAGAAAATCAAGATGTTATCAAGGTAGACTACAACACAAACATAGAGGAGGTCACGGAAAATGTCATTCACAGACTCTTGGAAGACCGCAGGAGCATTACACAGGCCAAAGGGCATTACTAGATACTCATAGTGTCCATCACGGGTGTTAAATGAAGTCTTCCATTCATCGCCCTGGCGAATCCGGATTAGGCTGTAAGCCCCACGCAGGTCTAGTTTAGAAAAAATCTTTGCACCACGTATACGGTCAAACAGTTCGGAGATCAGTGGCAATGGATATTTATTCTTCACCATGATCTGGTTAAGACCACTGTAGTCGATGCAAGGACGAAGAGAGCCATCTCTCTTTTTGACGAAGAAGAACCCGGCTCCTGCTGGGGAGGAAGACTTTCGTATGAAGCCCCTTTCTAAGTTCTCTTTTACATAGGAAGACATGGACAGAGTCTCTGGCAAGGAGAGAGGATATACCCTACCACGGGGAAGGGATGCACCAGGAATCATTTCAATAGGGCAGTCATATGCCCGATGTGGAGGCAATGTCTCCGCCTCCCTCTTGCTGAAGACGTACGAGAAGGTAGCATAATGACCCAGCAATTCTGCCAATGACTGAGGCAGCGAAGTCTGAGCCGAACGAATCCTCACCAGGCAACGACCTTGATACTCAGGACCCCACTGAAGAACCTCTCCAGAATTCCAGTACAGAACTGGAGCATGCAGATGGAGCCAAGGCAGGCCCAGCAACACAGGGTTAACAGCTTTAGGCAGGACATAAAAAGGTAGAAGTTCGGAGTGAAGAGCTCCCACTTGGAGCCTCATCGGCTTGGTCACCGCTAAAACCGGGTCTGGCAGAGGTAGTCCATTTACTGAAGCAACTGTCAACAGGCTCTCCAGGGGGACGGTGGGCAATTATAGAAAGTCCACCAGATCTTTGCGGATAAAACTAGCAGCGGAACCAGAGTCCAGATACACAGAGACCTGATGCATTCTCTCGCCGGACACTATAGTCACGGGTATGGAATATTTAGACGGAAGTCCTTCTTTGCCCAAGGTCGTCACTCCAAGAAACCCTAGGTTTTAGGACTTTTGGGGGCACAGGCGCACCAGATGGCCCTCGAGGCCACAAAAAAATACAGAGTCCAGATGTGAGTCTGCATTATCTCTCTTGGGTAGATAACTTACACTGATCCGTAGTTACCGATCTCTTAGGAGGGTAAACATCTGAGGACAATGTAATGCAATATAGGGGCCAGACTAGGAAGGGCTCCCTCCCGTTGAACCTCTTGGAGGCGTTCACGGATCCGTATATCGATCCGGGCAGACAGAAGCATGAGGTCATCCAGAGTAGATGGCAGATCCCGAGCGGCAAGCTCGTCTTTAATTCTGGAAAATAGTCCGTGCCAGAATGCAGCCACCAGAGCCTCATTGTTCCATGCAAGCTCTCCCGCCAGGGTGCGGAAGAGGATGGAGTACTCACTCACGGAGGTGTCTCCATGGCGCAGTTCAATCAAATAGGCCGCTGCAGATGAGACCCGTCCAGGCTCCTCAAACACCATGCGAAAAGTCCGGAGAAAGGCAGGGAAGTCACGGGTCTCTGGTCCTTGTCTCACCCAGATAGGGTTCGCCCATGCAAGAGCCTTTCCGGTGAGGAGGGAAATGATGAAAGCGACCCTGTCACCATCAGACGAAAATGTCCTAGCATACAAGCTGAAGTGGATCTGACATTGATTAAGAAAACCACGACAGGTACTTGCAGCTCCGTTATAGCGATCAGGAAGTGGCAAAGAAACACGTGCGTCAATACTGCCAAGAGGTGTAGACTGAGGATCCACATTGGCAGGATGTGTAGTAGGAGGAACAGCAGCTTGTGCCTCCTGCCGACGTGCAAGAATGTTCAACGCTTGGATGAGTTGGTCCTGTCGAGACCGGAGGTCCAGCATATCCGCTCGCATCTCCTTTGTTGTCGTCATAGTCTTGAACCTGCAAGCGGGGTCCATGGCCTGAGCGTACTTTCACGAAGGGTCTGTGGACCCACTGGGCTGTACCGCCTTGGCGGTGGGGCAGCCGGCCAACAGGGCGCAGGTCACAGTCTATGGTATATAGGATACCTGTGGCAGCACGGACAGTAGCTTTTCAGGAACTAGGCAGCGGGTGGACGTCAGGCGTGGAGAAGCAGGCAAGCGTGTTATCCAGCACAGCATGACTATAGCAAGCACTGCACTAGATCGGGATACAGGTAGAGGAACGGGAACAGGAACACTGGGAGCATAAAACACTAGGGGACCATTTGCATAGACAGACTAAGGGATACACAACAACGCTCAGGCATAGAACTATAGTCCAGGGAACTCACGGGTCAAAGTTCGTCCATCCGGTCCGGTGCGTGCGCTGCCCCTTTAAGAGCGGGCACGTACGTGTGCGCGCACCCTACGGGATCCGGCAGAGGTGAGTGAACGTGAGCGCTGGCGTCACCTGAGGAGGAGGCTGGGGCCAGCGCTTGCTGACTCGTGGCTGCGGCTGTCAGGGGAAGGTTGGAGCTGACAGCCCACAGCCACGGACATTACATTGTGTTCTGTATTGTAATGTTATTTTTAGGCATTTTTTATTTTATCCTCTCTTCATGTCCGATTGCCTGAATAGGGGAGATTGGATCCAAGTCCTTTGAACATCCTATATAGCGATGTAGCGTGGGAATGAGAATCCGCCGCTTCTACCTTTGGATATAGTGTTATGTGACTGCTTCTTTCTTTGTCTTTTCTGTCCCCTGTGATACTTATGTTTTTTTTTGTTTATTAAATATTCTATTATTACTATTAGAGATGAGCGAACTTATGAAAAGTTCGGTTCGGCTGGTTCGCTGAATTTCATGAAAAAGTTTGATTCGGACTGAACTAGTTCTGACCGAACCTGTAATACAAGAAAGCCCGTAAAAATCGTGTATAACACTGTTTAAAAGCCCTAGAAGCCCTGTATAACACTCTTAGGTCACCCATGAGTGTATCCAAGTACTTTTGAGCTGTCTTTAAGGCAAAGTTAGTGTCAAAGTTACGCCAACATGTATGGCTATAGGAAAACGGATGGGACACGGTGATAACTAACAGAAACCACTGCACTTGTGCATGTTGTATGCTTAATGCATTGTTAAAAAAGGTACAAAAATTAACAATTTTTGGCGGCAGATGCCTGCCAGGGTTCATACATATAAGGTGATAAAAGAAGAAGCAATGGCTTTTGACAAGCCCTCAAAAAATTTACCCTTTATGGTGGCAGATGCCTGCCGGTTTTCATCCATACATGGATGTAAAAGCAACAAGCAATGGCTTTTCACAAGCCCTCCAAAAATGTACCCTTTTTATTGGCAGATGCCTGCCGGGGTTCATCCATACATGGATGTAAAAGCAACAAGCAATGGCTTTTCACAAGCCCTCCAAAAATGTACCCTTTTTATTGGCAGATGCCTGCCGGGGTTCATCCATACATGGATGTAAAAGCAACAAGCAATGGCTTTTCACAAGCCCTCCAAAAATGTACCCTTTTTATTGGCAGATGCCTGCCGGGGTTCATCCATACATGGATGTAAAAGCAACAAGCAATGGCTTTTCACAAGCCCTCCAGGCCTGCTTGTAGCAGACGGCAGTGGAGGTGTATTGGTGGTAGTAGAGGCAGCCAACAGACAGCAAGGGTGGTAGTAGTAGTAGCAGCACATTAAAAGAGACTGGACAGTCACAGGACAAAGCCCTGTGGTGGAGCAGGCCTGCTTGTAGCAGACGGCAGTGGAGGTGTATTGGTGGTAGTAGAGGTAGCCAACAGACAGCAAGGGTGGTAGTAGTAGTAGCAGCACATTAAAAGAGACTGGACAGTCACAGGACAAAGCCCTGTGGTGGAGCAGGCCTGCTTGTAGAAGACGGCAGTGGAGGTGTATTGGTGGTAGTAGAGGTAGCCAACAGACAGCAAGGGTGGTAGTAGTAGTAGCAGTACATTAAAAGAGACTGGACAGTCACAGGACAAAGCCCTGTGGTGGGGCAGGCCTCAGGCCTGCTTGTAGCAGACGGCAGTGGAGGTGTATTGGTGGTAGTAGAGGTAGCCAACAGATAGCAAGGGTGGTAGTAGTAGTAGCAGCACATTAAAAGAGACTGGACAGTCACAGGACAAAGCCCTGTGGTGGGGCAGGCGTCAGGCCTGCTTGTAGCAGACAGCAGTGGAGGTGTATTGGTGGTAGTTGAGGTAGCCAACAGACAGCAAGGGTGGTAGTAGTAGTAGCAGTACATTAAAAGAGACTGGACAGTCACAGGACAAAGCCCTGTGGTGGGGCAGGCCTCAGGCCTGCTTGTAGCAGACGGCAGTGGAGGTGTATTGGTGGTAGTAGAGGTAGCCAACAGATAGCAAGGGTGGTAGTAGTAGTAGCAGCACATTAAAAGAGACTGGACAGTCACAGGACAAAGCCCTGTGGTGGGGCAGGCGTCAGGCCTGCTTGTAGCAGACAGCAGTGGAGGTGTATTGGTGGTAGTTGAGGTAGCCAACAGACAGCAAGGGTGGTAGTAGTAGTAGCAGTACATTAAAAGAGACTGGACAGTCACAGGACAAAGCCCTGTGGTGGGGCAGGCCTCAGGCCTGCTTGTAGCAGACGGCAGTGGAGGTGTATTGGTGGTAGTAGAGGTAGCCAACAGATAGCAAGGGTGGTAGTAGTAGTAGCAGCACATTAAAAGAGACTGGACAGTCACAGGACAAAGCCCTGTGGTGGGGCAGGCCTCTGGCCTGCATGTAGCAGACGGCAGTGGAGGTGTATTGGTGGTAGTAGAGGTAGCCAACAGACAGCAAGGGTGGTAGTAGTAGTAGTAGTAGCAGCACATTAAAAGAGACTGGATAGTCACAGGACAAAGCCCTGTGGTGGGGCAGGCCTCAGGCCTGCTTGTAGCAGACGGCAGTGGAGGTGTATTGGTGGTAGTTGAGGTAGCCAACAGACAGCAAGGGTGGTAGTAGTAGTAGCAGCACATTAAAAGAGACTGGACAGTCACAGGACAAAGCCCTGTGGTGGGGCAGGCCTCAGGCCTGCTTGTAGCAGACGGCAGTGGAGGTGTATTGGTGGTAGTAGAGGTAGCCAACAGACAGCAAGGGTGGTAGTAGTAGTAGCAGCACATTAAAAGAGACTGGACAGTCACAGGACAAAGCCCTGTGGTGGGGCAGGCCTCAGGCCTGCTTGTAGCAGACGGCAGTGGGGGTGGATTGGTGGTAGAAGTAGTAGCAGCACCAACAGCGGCACATTAAAAAAAGAGTGGACAGGACAGAATCCCGTAGTAGCAGGCGGCAGTAGCAGGCGGCAGCGGCAGCAGCAATGTCAGATCTAATCAGTGGCATCAGGCACAGGGGTTTTAAAATCCTCACCGATCCACGCTTTATTCATTTTCAGAAACGTGAGATTTTCCAAACTGTTGGCGGACAATTTTGTTCGCTTAGGGGTGACGAAGCCCCCTGCCGCGCTGAATACCCTCTCTGACGCTACACTGGAGGGTGGACAAGACAGTACACCCATGGCAAACTGGGCCAGTTCTTGCCAATGATCCAATCTGCTGACCCAGAAGTCCATGTGGTCTGGGATCAGGATTTCTGACGGAGAAAGGGCACAGTCCAGGTACGAGTGAACCTGTTTGTTTAGGTGCTGGACCTGGTGATGGTGAACATCCCTTTGGTGACTACGATGTGTGTCAGGTCGGGGTATTGGATGTAAAAATGTTGTCATCATATTTTCCAAACTGAATTGGCTGCTGCTGTTGCCGCTGCTGCTGCCGCCTATTGCAGAGGTAGCTCTTCCAGAGGCGGTGGAACGATGAGACAGTGGGGAGCGGAGAGTGGCCCCCCGGTGAGATATGCTTGCAGCAGGTGTTTGCCGTTTAAAGCCGTGACAAGCTGGCTGCATAGCTTCTCTCGATAATAAACCAATTTTGTCTCCCTCTCGGAAGGCGCAAAAAACTCCCCCATTCTGGCTTTATACCGAGGGTCTAAAAGTGTGGCTATCCAGTACTCATCTCTTTGCTTCATGCTAACAATACAACAGTCAGCGCGCAAGTAACGAAGCATACAGCTCGCCATCCTGGCTAGCGTTTCAGAGGGCCCGGTTGGTTCCATCTCCGCCCCATACTGCCAAGGTTGTCCATCATCAAGGTCGTCGTCAGACTCGTCATCACCATCACTGTCATGTTGTGCGGCTGCCTCGTCCCCTATCCCTTCCTGTGATTCCATCTCCAAATCCAGCTCCTCTTCAGGTCCTGTTTCCTCATCCTCATCCTCCTCCTTCTCCTCCTCAACATCCATAGCCAGATGTAATCCTTCCTCCATCCTTTGCTGAATCATCGCTGTGAGCGTTTGCTCCATAATGAATATCAGCGGCATAACATACACTGGCTCCAAACGCTGCCCGTCTGCTGCATCAGGAAATCATTCATGGCTTTCCGCTGTTCGTACAGACGGTCCAACATGTGCAGGGTGGAATTCCAGCGTGTTGGAACGTCGCAAATCAGGCTGTGTTCTGGGAGATTGTTTTGACGCTGCAAGTCCAGGAGGGCGTGCTTAAATGCATACGAACATGGCCAGCACACCCTTCAAACCAACATATGACTTTAAGAAGCGTGTTATGACCAGATTGATCACATGTGCCATGCAAGGAGCGTGTGTCAGGTGACCTAGACGCAGTGCAGCCACAACGTTCTTCCTGTTATCATAGACAACATTGCCCAGTGTGAGTTTCAGAGGAGACAGTCAGCGTGCGATTTCCTCCTTGATGCACAGCAGCAGTTCCTGCCCTGTGTGGCTTTTCTCACCCAGGCTCAGCAGGTGTAAGACAGCGTTGTGGCGCTTCTCCTTGCACCTCTGAAAAGAGGAGGGAGGAGGAGTGGAAGATACGCTGTGTCCTATCGGGGACGGGAAGACCTCCATTGAGGAGTTCAAGGAGGAGGAGTAGGAGGAGGAGGAGGATGGTAGGCGCCTGGTGTCCTGAGTTTAACCAGAAAGATACAAGCGTTGAAGTGGTAATGCCTGGCATTGCTGCGGTGGTGCATCGGACTGCAAAATATTGACCCAGTGGGCCGTTAAAGACATGTACTGTCCCTGCCCATAGTTGCTGCTCCACGTGTCGACGGTGGCATGTACCCTGCTGCACACGGATAATTGCAAAGACTGGCACACCTTTTCCTCCACGTGCTTGTGCAAGGCAGGGACAGCTGTTTTGGAGAAGTAATGTCGGCTAGGTATTCACCACCTAGGCTGAGCGCACGCCATCAATTGCTTGAAGCCGGCGGAGTCGACCAGGTGGTACGGCAGCGACTGCACCACCAACAACTTAGCCAGGTGTGAATTAAGCCGCACGACAAGTGGATGACTGGGTATATATTGTTGCTTATTGGACAACGATTCCGTAATGGATAACTGACGGGACGTAGGAGGAGCACTAGATGACAGTGATGATGATGATGACAACGACATGGTGGATAAGGCCTGGCTACTACTTAGATGACAGGGACTCGGAGCAGCAGCATTAGCGGCAGAGGGGTCTTCATTAGATGTACATGATGGTGTGGCATGTCGATTGTCCCACATGGCCTTGTGATGCCGCTCCATGTGTTTACGTAGAGCAGTACTTCCTACATTGCTGCCCTGCCCACGCCTTACTTTCTGCTTGCAGATATGGCACTGTGCCATGTTTTCGTCCTCCGGGAAGGTACAGAAAAATTGCCACACGGAAGAGTACCGTAAAGAGGTAGTACCACGTCCACCACCACCACCACCACCCGAGCTTGCCCCTTGTCTGGCAGGCTTTTTTCGGGAGCCTACACCAGTAGCATCAGTGTCGCCATCACTGGCTCCTGAGCTGACCCTACCCCTGCAACGTTTTGCAGATTGACTTCTGCCCCTACCTCGGCTTGGCTGTTTATCACTGCCAGTGCCGCCACTACTACCCTCCTCCTCTGATGCCGTCATCACCTCGTCACCTGGTTCCCACGTCCTTTCTAAAACAACATCATCATAGCCCTCCCCATCATCCCCGCCACTTCTGTCACTGTGTTGTGAATGTGATGTGACATCATGGCGGGCTCCATGCCCCCCCTCAATACTGCGTCTGCCACCACGGCTACCACCAACAACCCCACTACCACAGCTATGCGTCTCGGACACCGCTTCCACCTCCACCACCGCCGCAACACACTCCGTTGGCTGACTCTCGGAAAACAAATCATCATCACTATGTTGTTCAGTATTTTCCTTCGCACCCGAGGAGATGTCTCTTAGGACTCTCAGGAAAGATGGCTTCCCGCTAGGAAGGGGGAGTGAAGACATAGATGATGGAATGGAAACGCTAGAAATACCAATATTACCACTGTCACTGTGCCAAGGAACTGTAGAGGATCTGGAATCCAACGAAACCTGGCTTGAAGCCAGATCGTCAGAGTCTTCCTGCTGAGATGACCGCGAGCCAGCCAACTAGTCCACAATGGCCGTATTGTCTAAAGTAAACCACCCACCGGAGGAGATGGACAAGTCTGGCTTGCTGATACTGCTGTGAAGGATGGAGTGGACAGAAGTTAATGTTTATAATAATTTTCTTTCCTTAATAGAATATAGACTATAGAGTTGTGTACATAATTGTGATGAAGCAATAGTAGGATTAGATAAGTATACGTGGCAAGATGGCCCCTGAACAGGGACTACGCACTAATATAATAACAAGTCACTTCCTGGTATGAACGAACTATGAACTATGAAGACATATCTAAAGGACCAGATAAGGGTGAACCTATCCAAGGATGACACAAGTAACAAGAGGCTTACAGTGATACGTGCTTTTATAAAAGGCCAGCAGGATATTGTCGTGTATTAAAAGAGGCATGGACTCGCGGGACAGGGATGTAATAATGCCACTTTACAAAGCATTAGTGAGGCCTCATCTAGAATATGCAGTTCAGTTCTGGGCTCCAGTTCATAGAAAGGATGCCCTGGAGTTGGAAAAAATACAAAGAAGAGCAACGAAGCTAATAAGGGGCATGGAGAATTTAAGTTATGAGGAAAGATTGAAAGAATTAAACCTATTTAGCCTTGAAAAAAGAAGACTAAGGGGGGACATGATTAACTTATATAAATATATTAATGGCACATACAAAAAATATGGTGAAATCCTGTTCCTTGTAAAACCCCCTCAAAAAACAAGGGGGCACTCCCTCCGTCTGGAGAAAAAAAGGTTCAAGCTGCAGAGGCGACAAGGCTTCTTTACAGTGAGAACTGTGAATTTATGGAATAGCCTACCGCAGGAGCTGGTCACAGCAGGGACAGTAGATGGCTTTAAAAAAGGGTTAGATAATTTCCTAGAACAAAAAAATATTAGCTCCTATGTGTAGAAATTTTTCCTTCCCTTTTCCCTTCCCTTGGTTGAACTTGATGGACATGTGTCTTTTTTTTTTTCAGCCGTACTAACGATGTACCCACCCCCAGGAGAAAGGAGATATAGAACAAATGTGTCTAATAAAGCAGTGACGCCTCTCCTGATGCTGAGTGAGGAGCTTTGTACCAGACTCTGTGTGGTGTGATTCCTTTCGTACGAACTCAGCGTATTATCCCTGCCGGTTGAGACTGATTAGTACCCGAACACTGCTACTACTACCAGCAGGCACATGGCTGCTGCTACTAGTGGAACTGGGCACATGTCTTGTGCCACAAATGCTGGTACTGGGTCTGGCACCAACAGATCCAACATTTGGACTGGAAGAGGACACGGCATGGATATTTTTTCCTCTACCCCGTCCTTTCACAACCTATTTTTTACCAGACATTTCACTGCTGGAGTGCAGCAAGTTGAATCAAAACCCCGGGGATGAGCCCCTTCTAAAAGCGTATTCATACACTGGCTTGGAAAATGGCAATGAATGAGAATTTCTATCAGCCACGCCGCGGTGCACTCAGGGAATGCTGGGCATTGTAGTACTACAAAGGCTGCCTGTATTGCAACTTGGATTGTTATGTTAACGGGGATGAGCCCTTTCTAAAAGCGTATTCACACACTGGCTTGGCAAATGGCAATGAATGAGAATTTCTATCAGCCACTGCACTGACTCAGGGAATGCTGGGCGTTGTAGTACTACAAAGGCTGCCTCAGCTGCCTGTATTGCAAGTTTGATGCAACGGGGATGAGCCCCTTCTAAAAGCGTATTCACACACTGGCTTGGTAAATGGCAATAATGAGAATTTCTATCAGCCACTGCACTGACTCAGGGAATGCTGGGCGTTGTAGTACTACAAAGGCTGCCTCAGCTGCCTGTATTGCAAGTTGGATGCAATGGGGATGAGCCCCTTCTAAAAGCGTATTCACACACTGACTTGGCAAATGGCAATGAATGAGAATTTCTATCAGCCACTGCACTGACTCAGGGAATGCTTGGCGTTGTAGTACTACAAAGGCTGCCTCAGCTGCCTGTATTGCAAGTTGGATGCAACGGGGATGAGCCGCTTCTAAAAACTTATTCACACACTGGCTTGGCAAATGGCAATGAATGAGAATTTCTATCAGCCACTGCACTGACTCAGGGAATGCTTGGTTTTGTAGTACTACAAAGGCTGCCTCAGCTGCCTGTATTGCAAGTTGGATGCAACGGGGATAAGCCCCTTCTAAAAGCATATTCACACACTGGTTTGGCAAATGGCAATGAATGAGAATTTCTATCAGCCACTGCACTGACTCAGGGAATGCTTGGTTTTGTAGTACTACAAAGGCTGCCTCAGCTGCCTGTATTGCAAGTTGGATGCAACGGGATTGAGCCGCTTCTAAAAACTTATGCACACACTGGCTTGGCAAATGGCAATAATGAGAATTTCTATCAGCTACTGCACTGACTCAGGGAATGCTGGGCGTTGTAGTACTACAAAGGCTGCCTCAGCTGCCTGTATTGCAAGTTGGATGCAACGGGGATGAGTCCCTTCTAAAAGCGTATTCACACACTGGCTTGGCAAATGGCAATAATGAGAATTTCTATCAGCCACTGCACTGACTCAGGGAATGCTGGGCGTTGTAGTACTACAAAGTCTGCCTCAGCTGCCTGTATTGCAAGTTGGATGCAACGGGGATGAGCCCCTTCTAAAAGCATATTCACACACTGGCTTGGCAAATGGCAATGAATGAGAATTTCTATCAGCCACTGCACTGACTCAGGGAATGCTGGGCGTTGTAGTACTACAAAGTCTGCCTCAGCTGCCTGTATTGCAAGTTGGATGCAACGGGGATGAGCCCCTTCTAAAAGCATATTCACACACTGGCTTGGCAAATGGCAATGAATGAGAATTTCTATCAGCCACTGCACTGACTCAGGGAATGCTGGGCGTTGTAGTACTACAAAGGCTGCCTGTATTGCAAGTTGGATTGTTATGTTAACGGCCGGGGATGAGCCCCTTCTAAAAGCTTATTCACACACTGGCTTGGCAAATGGAGAATTTGTATTGCAATTTGGATGTTGAGAGTAGACTCCCGCTGTAGTGGATGAGCCCCTTCGATTGCTGGATTCCTGTCTTTTAGATTCCTAAAGCTTTCCCTAACTGCACAGAGATGCTATCCCTATAGGTCCTGTCTCTAAAATGGCCGCTGAGCTCCGTGCATAGACTTTTATTGCAGGCTTGAGCCCGCCCCTATGCTGCCTCCCGATTGGCTGGGAGAGCCGTTTGCAAGGCATTATGGGGTAGCCTGATGTCAGGTGATAGTGTGAAATCCTCCATTTTACATCTAACATGTGGCAGGCGCCAAAATGTAGCCGCATTCGGTCAAAACGGGTTCGGCCGAACCCGGTGAAGTTCGGATTCGCTGCGAACCGAACTTTTCCCGATGTTCGGACCGAAACCGGGTTCGGTTGTCCCGGTTCGCTCATCTCTAATTACTATATATTTCTATGAAATATGTTCTGCATTCTGGAGAGTCCCTCTGTAGGTATAATGGCTTGGTATGAAAATATTACACAAGTATCACATTTTTCACATCATTTGTTTTTTCATGAATTATGTTATCCCCTTTTTTTGTTTTGGGATAATACACCCTGTAATGTTTTTTTGACTGGGTTAATATTAACCCCTTAACTATTTATTGTTAGTTAGATACACATTTAGTACTTGATTTATGTTAGTGCGTGTTATTTTGTATTATATATTTGATTGATGTATATTAGTATTCCCTCACTTGCATACATATTTTTTCACTTGTATTTAATTATTGTTTTTCTTTTCTTTTTCATTTGTGTCTCACCTTCTTCTTTTTTACATATTTATGGGTATTATCATAATTGTTGGCTAAATCCTTTCGTAATTCCTATTTACAGGGCTGTCCCCTACTGATTCAGCTATACATCCTTTTTTGCAATAATTCATGGGGGATACATTCGTCTACTTACTGTCTATTTTGGTCCGCTATATTTGTTTAGGGAGTCGATTGGTAGGATAGGCATCTTCTTCTTAGCATCTTGGGCTTACATTTGTCTATCCATCTCCAGCGATGATGTGCGCATGCCCGCTGTGGTCGTTGGCGGCGATGCACAGCCCCCTTCAGCTCCTCTGGTGCACTGCGCATGTCCGGAACTCCCATTATGCGACGGGTATCCGGGCGTACGCGCCAGCACTTGGAGCCGGAAGTGGGGCATGTCTCGCTTCCGGTCGCGTCAGCGAGCATGTGCCGATTCTCATTGTGGTCATGGTGTGTACTAAGATACACTTATCTCCACACTATATAAGGGTCGGACGTTATTAGGACACAGTACATATCCCCTGAGGAAGCACTCACAGCGAAACACACGTTGGGGTCTTTGTGGCAAAGCCAACACTGGTTTAAACACTTTTTGCTGTAATGGGTAAGGCTGCTTTCTGACTGATATCTGCATGCACTGACACTTTTTCCTATCTCCCCTTTTACCAGTCAATAATATTTACAGGGCACTAGAGGCAACTATTGTAGAACCCATTTTGGGTCTACAATTGATTTTTTGCAGTTAGTCAGTACAGCCTTTCTATTTTTTACATGTTATCCAGCAATTTCCATGTCTCGCTCTATAATACCACATTGATTGTACTAGAGTCTTGTATCTATATGTTTTTTAAAGTGTTTGTTATATTTGTGTAATGAAATTGTTATATTCTTATATATTTTTGGCTACATGCTCTATTTTTTGGTATGGTTTATATAGTTATGGAGCTGCCTGCAGGGTAAATCATGGGGGGATGTTGGTTTCAAAAATATCACTCAGCCTTTAACATAACTGCTTTTGGAGCTTATATATTGATTGCAATAAATATTGAGTTGCATTTCTCGGGTAAAACATTCTGTGGTACAGAAAAATATATATCACAAATGAATTTTGGCAAAAAAACAATAAAATTTGTAAATGTCACCTCTACTTTGCTTTAATTCCTATGAAACGCCTAAAGACTGGATTCACACGAGCACATTACGTCCGTAATGGACGGACGTATTTCGGCCGGAAGTCCCGGACCGAACACACTGCAGGGAGCCGGGCTCCTAGCATCATACTTATGTACGATGCTAGGAGTCCCTGCCTCTCCGTGGAACTACTGTCCCGTACTGAAAACATGATTACAGTACGGGACAGTTGTCCGGCAGCGAGGCAGGGACTCCTAGCATCGTACATAACTATGCTCGTGTGAATCCAGCCAAAGGGTTAAAGCACTTTCTGAATGCTGTTTTGAATACTTTGAGAGGTGCAGTTTTCAAAATGGGTTGATTTATGGGGACTTTCTAATATATAAGGCCCTCAAAGCCACTTCAGATCTGAACTGGTCCCTGAAAAAAAAGCCTTTTGAAATTTTCTTGAAAATATGAGAATTTGCTGCTACAGTTCTAAGCCTTGTAACGTCCTAGAAAAATAAAAGAATGTTCAAAAAATGATGCAAACATAAAGTAAACATATGGGATATGTGCAATAGTAAGTATTTTGTGTGGTATTACTATCTGTTTTACAAGCAGATACATTAAAATTGAGAAAAATGCACATTTTTGCAAATTTTCTCCAAATCTTGGTGTTTTTTTACAAATAAATATTGAATTTATCAACCAAAGTTTTTCACTAACATAAAGTACAAAATGCCATGAGACAACAGTGTCAGAATCACTTGGATAGGTAAAAGCATAAACTGACACATGTCAGATTTGAAAAATTGTCTTCGTCCTGAAAGCTAAAACAGGCTCAGTCCTGAAGGGGTTAAATCTACTAACTAAGCAATGAAGGTTCCCACTAAATAACAACAAGCAGAAATATTGAAAACAGTGAGGAATTAATATTTTAAACACAAAGGCCTGTTTTTACCTGAGCAGATAAGCAGAGGTTGAGGGTATGTGCACACGGTAGCAGGCTTTTACGTCTGATAAGACAGACTGTTTTCAGGAGAAAACAGCTGCCTCGTTTCAGACGTAAATGCTCCTCCTCGCATTTTGCGAGGCTTCTCTGACAGCCGTAAATTTTGAGCTGTGCTTCATTGAGTTCAATGAAGAACGGCTCAAATTACGTCTGAAAGAAGTGTCCTGCACTTCTTTTGACGAGGCTGTATTTTTACGCGTCGTCGTTTGACTGTTGTCAAACGACGACGCGTAAATGACAGGTTGTCTGCACAGTACGTCGGCAAACCCATTCAAATGAATGGGCAGATGTTTGCCGACGTATTGTAGCCCTATTTTCAGACGTAAAACGAGGCATAATACGCCTCGTTTACGTCTGAAAATAGGTCGTGTGAACCCAGCCTGAAACTGCATAAGGGTGTATTCACACGGTGTGGTTTTGCCAAGCGACCGAAAAAAAGATGCATGCATTTTTACCGCAATTTGGCTAGATTTTGGTGCGTTATTTTACAGAGTTTTTCACCTGTGGCCATTGAAGCTAATGCAAGGATCGTGGGCAAAAAACGCCACGAAAAATGCTCAGAAATTAGCATCTCTGTTTTTCTTCTGCCTCCCATTGATTTCAATCGAAGGTTAGAGGCAGAAACCGCAGTAAGAAAGGACATGCAATATTTTTTTAACCCGTGAATGGACCAAAGCCGCACGGGAAAAAAAAAAATGCCTCTGCCTTCAATAGACCACAATGGAGGGCATTTTCAGCCATTTTTTGCGTCAATATCAGCACCAAAAACACTCTGTGTGAACTGACCCTAAGGCCTCATGCATACGACCGTAGCCACGCGCACGGCCATGATTTTCGGGTCGGCCGGCCGCGAAGTTCGCAAATCGTGGGTCGTGCACATGGCCGTGGCCATTATTTTCTTTGAGCCTGGACCGCAGAACATGGCCGTAATAAGACTTGTCCGTTCTTTTTGCAATCCAGGCTCCTGGGCCATGCACGGAGCGTGAAAACCATGGTCGTGTGCATGGCTCCATAGAAATGAATGAGGCTGCAATTCTCACGTGGATTTTCGTGAGAATTACAGCCGCAAAAAGTACGTTCGTGTGCATGGGGCCTAAGAGAACAAGATTACTGGGTAATACTAGGTACAGAATTTAATTGGTTGCTACAGGAATCACTCACTTACCAGTCAAAGTCCAGCAACAGAATAATATAGCGTAGCCTCACCTGAATATAACGCTATTTTCATTCTTTCGTTGAGTGTCTCCTTTGCAACGAATATCACCTTATTCAATATATGCATATTAGCTTTTTGGAGCAATGAGCATGTCACCGTTGCTCCAAACCGCTCTGTCTTCCATCCCCAGTGCATTCCTACCTCCCTTCCTTCTTTGATTGACAGTGTTCATGCCTGACCCCGTATTTTCCTGAACGCGCCTGTACTTCCGAATTGGCGCATGCACCAATTACGTCACACTACACCAAGAAGAGACGGACCTCAGCATCATAGAGTGGAAGAAGGAGTAGCCGCCAGCGCTTGAACCACCTTCTGTGATGCCGAGGTCCGTCTTTCCCGGATGTAGTGTGACGTAGTCGGCGCAATGCGCAGTGCAGCTGATCTAAAGCAGAGGAGCGGGCGAGTTCAGGAAAATACGGGGTCAGGCGTGAACACTGCTTTTTCACTGCCTAGCTCCTGTCAAACAAAGGATGAAGGGAGGGACGCACTGGGGATAGAAGCCAGAGCGGTTTGGAGCAACGGTGACGCCTTCTTTGCTCAAAAAAACTTGTTTGTATATATTGAATAAAGTGATTTTCGCTCCAAAGGAGACACAAAAATGAAAAAAAAACCGTTAGATTCAGGTGAGGCAACACTTTATTTTTCTGTTGCTGGTTTGAGATGCCCGTTAACTAATTTACAGAAGCCGTAAATGCAGTCTATAGAGAACCTGTCATAATAGTGATTATTATACCTTGTTAAAATGTTAGAGAGTACAAACTTGTAAATAAAAATGCCTTTTAACCCCTTAAGGACGCAGCCACTTTTGGACCAAATGACACAGCCTCATTTTTTAAATCTGACGTGTGTTACTATATGTGGTAATAACTTGGGATTGCATTTACCTATCCAAGCAATTCTGTGATTGTTTTCTCATGACATATTGTACTTTATGTTAGTGAAAAAATTTGGTCGATATATTCAATATTTTTGTGTGAAAAACACCAAAATTTAGGGAAAATTTGCAACAAAATTAGCATGTTCTAAATTCAAATGTATCTGCTTGTAAGGGTATGTTCACACGATGAGAGGCATTTACGTGTGAAAAGACAGACGAGGCGTCTGTGACGCTCGTAAATCTTGAGCTGCTCTTCATTGAGTTCAATGAAGAACGGCTCAAATTACGTTGCAAAGAAGTGCCCTGCACTTCTTTGCCGAGGCAGTCAATTTACGCGTCGTCGTTTGACAGCTGTCAAACGACGACGCGTAAATTACAGGTCGTCTGCACAGTACGTCGGCAAACCCATTCAAATGAATGGGCAGATGTTTGCCGACGTATTGTAGCCCTATTTTCAGGCGTAAAACGAGGCATAATACGCCTCGTTTACGCCTGAAAATAGGTCGTGTGAACCCAGCCTCAGACAGATAGTTATACCACACAAAATAGTTACTAGCTAACCTTTCCCACATGTCTACTTTAGATTGGCATTGTTTTTTAAACATCCTTTTATTTTTCTAGGATGGTACAAGGCTTATAAGTTTAGCAGCAATTTCTCACATTTTCAAGAAAATTTCAAAAGCCTATTTTTTTAGGGAACAGTTCAGATCTGAAGAGGCTTTGTGGGCCTTATATATTAGGAATCCCCACAAATCACCCCATTTTAAAAATTTGACCCCTTAAAGTATTTAAAACAGCATTTAGAAAGTTGCTTAACCCTTCATGCGTTTCACAGGAATTAAAGAAAAGTGGAAGGGAAATTTGCAAATTTAATTTTTTTTGCATAAATTACATTTTAATCAATTTTTTCCAGTAATACTTAAGATTTTTACCAGAGAAACACAAGTGAATATTTATTGCCCTGATTCTGCAGTTTTTAGAAATATCCCAAATGTGGCTCTAGTGCACTACTGGACTGAAACAAAAGCCCCAGAAGCAAAGGAGCACCTAGTGGATTTTAGGGCCTTCCTTATCTTAAATTATATTTCATGCACCATGTCAGGTTAGAAGAGGTCTTGTGGTGCAAAAACAAAGGAAACTTCCCAAAAAGACCCCATTTTGGAAACTACACCCCTTAAAGAATTAATTTAGGGGTGTAGTGAGCATTTTCACCACACAGGTATTTCATAGATTTCATTAGAATTGGGCAGTGAAAGTGAATCCTAAATTTTTTTTTCCACTAATACGTAGCTTTAGGTCAAAATGTTTCATTTTCTCAACAAATAAAGGAGAAAAAGCACACCAACATTTGTAAAGCAACTTCTCCAGAGTATGGAAATACCCCATATGTGGTAATAAACTAAGAAATAGTAAGAAAGGGAGGAAACTTCCAGCTCACCAGTCTGATGCTGCGTCTCCGGACTCTCTGCTCGGATCCCCGCTACGGCTGGCGGTACGTAATAGAGAAAAGAGAAAATGATCCAGCGCTGAGTCGTACTTTTGTTTAAAAAGGAAGAAGTATTCCCACTTTTATTGGGGTGTTGAGATTAAAATCGAAGGGAGACGCAGTCCCAAGATGTATGTTGGTAGTGGGCAGTTGCCCTGGCCTACGCGTTTCAAGCACGTACCGTGCTCTTAATCATGGCAACGCGTCATATAGTGAGCTCTGTGCAATATTTCATATTTCTGCTTAAGGGCTCATGCAGACGAGCGTGTATCTCGTCCTTGTGATGGCCATTAAAACAACGGCCGTCACACAGACTCATGTATTTCAATGGGCCCGTTCACACGTCCTATTTTCCTGTGTGTTACGCATTTCTCCATAGACTCTTTACAAGGGGGATTCGTGAAAACGCGTCCCACACGGATGGACCTCGGACGTGCCTCAAGTGTAGAGATGAGCGAACCAGGACAAACTAACCCGTTTTGAATATTATACAATATTATACAAATCGGCAGCCACTTATTTCTATCAATCACTGATAGAGAAAAGAGGCTGCTGTAAAGGATCTGCCAGGCACAGCTTTGGGGTTAACGCCCATAGGTAATCAGTCTTCACCTGAGTCTATGTCTCTGAGACTGACTCCAGCTTCCACCACTCAGGCTGGCAGGCTTAGGAGTGGGAGAGCCTATCGCACCCTGGCCAGACTCAGCTAGCTCCCGCCCTCTGTCTATTTATACCTGCCTTTCCTTTTCCTCCTTTGCTTGTGATTCTTCTCGTGTGGTTTCCTGGCCCAGCTACAGCTTCTGACTATTTGATCCTGCTCCATATTGACCCCGGCTTACTGACTACTCTCCTGCTCTGCGTTTGGTACCTCGTACACTCCTGGTTTAACTCGGCTCGTTCACCTCTCTTGTTGCTCACGGTGTTGCCGTGGGCAACTGCCCCATTTCCCTTAGCTTTGTGTACCCTTGTCTGTTTGTCTCGTGCACTTACTGAGCGTAGGGACGGCCGCCCAGTTGTACCCCGTCGCCTAGGGTCGTTGCAAGTAGGCAGGGACAGAGTGGCGGGTAGATTAGGGCTCACTTGTCCGTTTCCCTACCCCTATCATTACATAATCACAAGCCCATTACCTAGTCTACCCTGGTCCCTGTCTCTACTATGGACCCCCTTGAGACCCTGGCCCAGCAAATGCAGGGTCTCTCCCTACAGGTCCAGGCCCTGGCTCAGAGGGTCAACCAGCCTGACGCTACCATGGTAGTGCCCCTCACCTCACCTCTTGAACCCCACCTCAAGTTGCCTGACCGGTTCTCAGGGGACCGGAGGACTTTTCTCTCCTTTCGGGAGAGTTGTAGGCTCTACTTTCGTTTAAAGCCTCACTCCTCAGGTTCTGAGAGCCAGCGGGTGGGTATAATTATGTCCTGGCTCCAGGAAGGGCCCCAAGAGTGGGCCTTCTCCTTGGCTCCTGACGCCCCTGAACTTTCCTCCGTTGATCGTTTCTTTTCTGCTCTCGGACTCATTTATGACGAGACTGACAGGACTGCCTTTGCCGAGAGTCAGCTGGTGACCTTACGTCAGGGTAAGAGACCTGTTGAGGAGTATTGTTCTGACTTTAGGAAGTGGTGCGTAGCTTCTTGGTGGAATGATCCTGCCTTAAGGTGCCAGTTTAGGTTGGGTCTGTCGAACGCCCTGAAAAACCTGCTAGTTAGCTATCCCTCTTCTGACTCCTTAGACCAGGTTATGGCTTTAGCGGTACGACTTGACCGACGTCTCAGGGAACGACAACTTGAACGTTTGTGTGTTTTCCCCTCTGACTCCCCCATGATGCCTCCCGAGGTCCCGTTGCTTCGCTCTTCCACGGAAGACTCGGAGGTACCTATGCAACTCGGGGCCTCCGTGTCCCCCCGACGACGTAGAGAGATCCGCAGGAAGAATGGTCTCTGCTTCTATTGTGGGGATGACAAGCATCAAGTAAACACCTGTCCTAGGCGTAAGAATAAGCAGCCGGAAAACTTCCGCGCCTAAGTGATCATCGGGGAGGTCACTTGGGCGCACAGGTATTTCCCGTAAATATGAAACGCAATAAAATCTTGCTTCCCTTTCAGGTCTCTTTTGGTGGTAGGTCTGCTACCGGCAGTGCCTTCGTGGATTCAGGGTCTTCTGCTAATATCATGTCTGTGGAATTTGCTATGTCTCTAGCTATACCTTTGATTGATTTGCCTAAACCTGTCCCGGTAGTGGGTATCGACTCCACTCCTCTTGCTAATGGTTATTTTACACAGCATACCCCTGTTTTTGAACTCCTTGTTGGCTCCATGCATTTGGAGCAGTGCTCTGTACTGTTGATGCAGGGATTATCGTCCGATTTGGTTTTAGGCCTTCCCTGGTTGCAGTTGCATAATCCCACGTTTGACTGGAATACTGGGGAGTTTACCAAATGGGGTAATGAATGCTTGACGTCATGTTTTGCTGTTAATTCTATGTCTCCCCCTGAGGAGGTGAACACGCTAACTGAGTTTGTGCAGGACTTCGCTGATGTTTTCTCTAAGGAGGCCTCCGAAGTGTTACCTCCTCATAGAGAATACGATTGCGCTATCGAATTGGTACCAGGAGCTAAGCTCCCTAAGGGTAGGATATTTAATCTTTCTTGTCCCAAACGTGAAGCCATGAGAGAGTATATCCAGGAATGCCTGGCCAAGCGTTACATTCACCCCTCTACTTCTCCGGTAGGTGCTGGCTTCTTCTTCGTAGGGAAGAAGGATGGTGGTCTTAGGCCATGCATTGACTACCGTAACTTGAATAAGGTCACTGTAAGGAACCAGTATCCCCTTCCTTTGATTCCTGATCTCTTTAATCGGGTTCAGGGGGCCCAATGGTTCTCTAAGTTTGATCTACGGGGGGCGTATAACCTTATCCGCATCAAAGAGGGGGATGAGTGGAAGACTGCGTTTAACACACCCGAAGGTCATTTCGAATACCTCGTCATGCCCTTTGGGTTGTGTAATGCTCCTGCGGTCTTCCAGAATTTCATAAATGAGATTTTAAGGGATTACCTGGGGGTATTTCTTGTAGTGTACCTTGATGACATACTGGTGTTTTCCAAGGACTTGTCCTCCCACATTGAGCATGTCAGGAAGGTGCTCCAGGACCTTCGGGAAAACAAACTGTTTGCGAAAACCGAAAAATGTGTGTTTGGGGTACAGGAGATACAATTTTTGGGTCAAATCCTCACTCCTCATGAATTCCGCATGGACCCTGCCAAGGTCCAGGCTGTGGCAGAATGGGTCCATCCTGCCTCCCTGAAGGCGTTACAGTGTTTCTTCGGGTTCGCTAATTTATTACAGGAGATTTATTGCTAACTTCTCGGTCATCACTAAGCCTCTTACGGACCTCACTCGCAAAGGTGCTGATCTCCTCCACTGGCCTCCTGAGGCTGTCCAGTCTTTTGAGGTCCTTAAGAAGTGCTTTATCTCGGCCCCGGTGCTGGTTCAGCCCAACCAAATGGAGCCATTTATCGTGGAAGTTGACGCATCCAAAGTGGGAGTGGGGGCTGTCTTGTCCCAGGGTACCAGGTCCCTCACCAATCTCCGTCCCTGTGCCTACTTCTCCAGGAAGTTTTCGCCCACTGAGAGTAACTATGATATTGGCAACCGCAAACTCTTAGCCATTAAATGGGCATTTGAAGAGTGGCGCCACTTCCTGGAGGGGGCTAGGCACCAGGTAACGGTCCGTACCGACCACAAGAATCTGGTTTTCCTAGAATCTGCCCGGAGGCTTAACCCGAGACAAGCTCCATGGGCGCTATTTTTTACCAGATTCAACTTTTTGGTTACCTATAGGGCTGGGTCTAAAAATATTAAGGCCGATGCACTGTCGCGTAGCTTCATGGCCAGCCCCCCTTCGGAGGAAGATCCTGCTTGTATTCTGCCTCCTGGTATAATCATTTCTTCTATTGATTCTGATTTAGTCTCAGAAATTGCGGCTGATCAAGGTTCAGCTCCCGGGAACCTTCCTGAGGACAAGCTGTTTGTTCCCCTGCAATTCCGGCTAAGGGTACTTAGGGAAAATCATGACTCCGCACTATCTGGTCATCCAGGCGTCCTGGGTACCAAACACCTCATTGCTAGAAACTATTGGTGGCCTGGGTTGCCTAAAGACGTTAAGGCCTACGTCGCCGCTTGTGAGGTTTGTGCTAGGTCCAAGACTCCAAGGTCCCGACCAGCGGGCTTACTACGTTCTTTGCCCATTCCCCAGAGACCTTGGACCCATATCTCCATGTATTTTATCACTGATTTGCCTCCATCTCAAGGCAAGTCGGTGGTGTGGGTTGTAGTAGACCGCTTCAGTAAGATGTGCCACTTTGTGCCCCTCAAGAAACTACCCAATGCCAAGACGTTAGCTACCTTGTTTGTCAAACACATCCTGCGTCTCCATGGGTTCCCTGTCAATATTGTTTCGGACAGAGGGGTACAATTTGTTTCATTGTTTTGGAGAGCCTTCTGTAAAAAGTTGGAGATTGATCTGTCCTTCTCCTCTGCCTTCCATCCTGAAACTAATGGCAAAACCGAGAGGACTAATCAATCTCTAGAACAATATTTAAGGTGTTTTATCTCTGACTGTCAATATGATTGGGTCTCATTCATTCCCCTCGCCGAATTTTCCCTTAATAACCGGGTCAGTAACTCGTCAGGGGTCTCCCCCTTTTTCTGTAATTTTGGGTTTAATCCACGGTTCTCCTCCGTTTCACCTGGTAGTTCCAACAATCCCGAGGTAGAGGTCGTTCATCGGGAACTGTGCACAGTCTGGGCCCAGGTTCAGAAGAACCTAGAGGCGTCCCAGAGCGTACAAAAAACTCAGGCTGATAGAAGACGTTCTGCTAACCCCTTGTTTATGGTCGGGGATCTGGTGTGGTTATCGTCTAGGAACTTGCGCCTTAAGGTCCCGTCCAAGAAATTTGCTCCCCGGTTTATTGGGCCGTATAAGGTCATTGAAGTCCTCAATCCTGTCTCCTTCCGACTGGAGTTGCCCCCATCTTTTCGAATACACGACGTGTTTCATGCCTCCCTCCTTAAACGCTGCTCCCCGTCCTTGGCTCCCTCGAGGAAACCTCCTGTTCCCGTTCTCACCCCTGAGGGGGTGTAATTCGAGGTGGCCAAGATTGTGGACAGCAAGATAGTCCAAGGCTCCCTCCAGTACCTGGTCCATTGGAGAGGATACGGGCCTGAGGAGAGGACTTGGGTACCCGCCCGGGATGTTCACGCTGGGGTATTAGTCAGGAAGTTCCACCTTCGTTTCCCAAAGAAACCAGGTCAACTTAGAAAGGGTCCGGTGGCCCCTCATAAAAGGTGGGGTACTGTAAAGGATCTGCCAGGCACAGCTTCGGGGTTAACGCCCATAGGTAATCAGTCTTTACCTGAGTCTATGTCTCTGAGACTGACTCCAGCTTCCACCACTCAGGCTGGCAGGCTTAGGAGTGGGAGAGCCTATAGCAGCCTGGCCAGACTCAGCTAGCTCCCGCCCTCTGTCTATTTATACCTGCCTTTCCTTTTCCTCCTTTGCTTGTGATTCTTCTCGTGTGGTTTCCTGGCCCAGCTACAGCTTCTGACTATTTGATCCTGCTCCATATTGACCCCGGCTTACTGACTACTCTCCTGCTCTGCGTTTGGTACCTCGTACACTCCTGGTTTGACTCGGCTCGTTCACCTCTCTTGTTGCCCACGGTGTTGCCGTGGGCAACTGCCCCATTTCCCTTAGCTTTGTGTACCCTTGTCTGTTTGTCTCGTGCACTTACTGAGCGTAGGGACCGTCGCCCAGTTGTACCCCGTCGCCTAGGGCGGGTCGTTGCAAGTAGGCAGGGACAGAGTGGCGGGTAGATTAGGGCTCACTTGTCTGTTTCCCTACCCCTATCATTACAGCTGCTGATTAAAAATAAAATAAAAAGCATTTCATACGTACCCGGTCGTTGTCTTGGTGACGAGTCCCTCTTCTTCCTCCAGTCCGACCTTCTTTTCTGACGCGGCAGCCTGTGATTGGCTGCCGAGGCCTCTGCAGCCTGTGATTGGCTGCAGAGGCCTCTGCAGCCTGTGATTGGCTGCAGCGGTCACATGGGCTGTATCGTCATCCAGGAAGGTCGGGCCGGATGTCGAGAGGAACGCGTCACCAAGGCAATGGCCAGGAGACCGGACTGGAGGAAGCAGAAAGTTCTCAGTAAGTATGAACGTCTTTTTTTTTTTACAGGTTACTCTATATTGTGATCGGTAGTCACTGTCCAGGGTGCTGAAACAGTTACTGCCGATCAGTTAACTCTTTCAGCACCCTGGACAGTGACTATTTACAGACGTCGCCTAGCAACGCTGCCGTGGAGGAGAGGTAACAGACTGAGCTACGTAATGGTAAGAGCAGAGTTCACAGCAGCACAGAGTATTTCAGGAGATGAGCGTGCAGATTCAGTGCTGCTGTGAACTCTGCTCTTACCATTACGTAGCTCAGTTGTACCTCTCCTCCACTCCTGTCCTCAATAACACCTTCACATGATTGGCAAGTTACCACCCCGCACAAGATCCGCACGCTCATCTCCTGAAATACTCTGTGCTGCTGTGAACTGTGTGTGTGTGTGTAGATGTTTGTGCGTGTGTGTTTTTGTATATGTGTTTTTGTGTATATGTGTGTATATGGGTGTGTGTTTGTGTGTGTGTTTGTGTATATATGGGTGTGTTTGTGTATATGTGTTTTGTGTGTGTGTGTGTGTTTGTGTGTATATGTGTGTGTTTGCGTATATATGGGTCTGTTTGTGTACATGTGTTTGTGTATATGTGTGTGTTTGTGTATATGTGTGTGTTTGTGTATATGTGTGTGTTTGGGTATGTGTGTTTTTGTTTGTATATGTGTTTGTGTATATGTGCTAGTTCGTGTATATGTGTGTGTGTGTTTGTCTCTTTGTGTGTGTGTGTGTGTTTGTGTATATCTTGTTGTGTTTGTGTATAACTGTGTATATATGTTTGTGTATATGTGTGTGTGTTTGTGTATATGTGTGTGTTCGTGTATATGTGTGTGTGTTTGTCTGTTTATGTGTGTGTGTGTGTATATATCTTGTTGTGTTTGTGTATATATGTGTGTGTTTGTGTATGGTTGTTTGTTTGTGTGTGCGTGTATATATGTGTGTAGGTGAGTAGAAGTATTGGTATTGTTCACATTGATAACTGTTTTTTTATGTTGTTGCAGATTTTGATGTACCGATTGGACTACATCTTCGATTCATTGGACTACTGCGTAGATCTACGTTTTTTCAAATTTTAATAAAATGGTTAACGAGGGTTTTGTTGGGGATTTCTTATTTCAATAAAAAAGAATTGTCTTTGTGTTTTTTTTTTAACTTTATTAGTGCCTAGATAATGGCAGTTGGCTGATTGACAGCGTCCATTATTAAGGCGGTACTTAGTGTTAGCCGGTGCAGAGGCTAGCACTAACCACCCATTATTACCCCGGTACCCACCACCACCAGGGGTGCCGGGAAGAGCTTGGTACGATCCAGTACCCGACCATCTGTTGTGATGGACGGGTACTGGGGCGGCCGTAGGCTGGTATTATGAGGCTGGGAAGGGCCAAAAACAGTGGACCTTCCCACCCTTGTAATGCTAGGCTGCTGCTGCTGTGTTGTATCGGGCTGGTTATAAAAATGGGGGGGACCCCCACGTCGTTTTTTTTTTTAATTTAACAAATTTAACAATAGACGGGTCCCCCACATTTTTAATAACCAGCCATATACAAGGCCGCAGCAGTCTGGCATTACATGGGTGGGAAGGGCCACTGGTTTTGTCCATTCCCAGGCTAATAACACTGTGTTGTATGTGGCTGGTTATGATAAATTGGGTTATACCATGTATAGAAGCCTGCCGCGAAGTTGACTTAGATATAGGGCGCCAGCAGACAGTATCATACATGGCCATACAGACATATATACAAACAAACATACATGCATACATACATATATACAAAAATACATACATACATACATATATACAAGCATGCACATATATACATGCAAATATACACTACCGTTCAAAAGTTTGGGGTCACCCAGACAATTTTGTGTTTTCCATGAAAACTCACACTTATATTTATCAAATGAGTTGCAAAATGACTAGAAAATATAGTCAAGACATTGACAAGGTTAGAAATAATGATTTTTATTTCAAATAATAATTCTCTCCTTCAAACTTTGCTTTCGTCAAAGAATGCTCCATTTGCAGCAATTACAGCATTGCAGACCTTTGGCATTCTAGCTGTTAATTTGCTGAGGTAATCGGGAGAAATTTCACCCCATGCTTCCAGAAGCCCCTCCCACAAGTTGGATTGGCTTGATGGGCACTTCTTGCGTACCATACGGTCAAGCTGCTCCCACAACAGCTCTACGGGGTTGAGATCTGGTGACTGCGCTGGCCACTCCATTACAGATAGAATACCAACTGCCTGCTTCTTCCCTAAATAGTTCTTGCATAATTTGGAGGTGTGCTTTGGGTCATTGTCCTGTTGTAGGATGAAATTGGCTCCAATCAAGCGCTGTCCACAGGGTATGGCATGGCGTTGCAAAATGGAGTGATAGCCTTCCTTATTCAAAATCCCTTTTACCTTGTACAAATCTCCCACTTTAACAGCACCAAAGCAACCCCAGACCATCACATTACCTCCACCATGCTTGACAGATGGCGTCAAGCACTCTTCCAGCATCTTTTCAGTTGTTCTGCGTCTCACAAATGTTCTTCTGTGTGATCCAAACACCTCAAGCTTCGATTTGTCTGTCCATAACACTTTTTTCCAATCTTCCTCTGTCCAATATCTGCGTGCTTTTGCCCATATTAATCTTTTCCTTTTATTAGCCAGTCTCAGATATGGCTTTTTCTTTGCCACTCTGCCCTGAAGGCCAGCATCCCGGAGTCGCCTCTTCACTGTAGACGTTGACACTGGCGTTTTGCGGGTATTATTTAATGAAGCTGCCAGTTGGGGACCTGTGAGGCGTCTATTTCTCAAACTAGAGACTCTAATGTACTTGTCTTGTTGTTCAGTTGTGCAGCGGGGCCTCCCACTTCTCTTTCTACTCTGGTTAGAGCCTGTGTGTGCTGTCCTCTGAAGGGAATAGTACACACCGTTGTAGGAAATCTTCAGTTTCGTGGCAATTTCTCGCATAGAATAGAGTTCATTTCTAAGAACAAAAATAGACTGTCGAGTTTCACATGAAAGCTCTCTTTTTCTAGCCATTTTGAGAGTTTAAGCGAACCCACAAATGTAATGCTCCAGATTCTCAACTAGCTCAAAGGAAGGTCAGTTTTATAGCTCCTCTAAACAGCAAAACTGTTTACAGCGGTGCTAACATAATTGCACAAGGGTTTTCAAGTGTTTTCTTATCATCCATTAGCCTTCTAACACAGTTAGCAGACACAATGTACCATTAGAACACTGGAGTGATGGTTGCTGGAAATGGGCCTCTATACACCTATGTAGATATTGCATTAAAAACCAGACGTTTGCAGCTAGAATAGTCATTTAGCACATTAACAATGTATAGAGTGTATTTCTGATTAATTTAATGTTATCTTCATTGAAAAAATCTGTGCTTTTCTTTCAAAAATAAGGAAATTTCTAGGTGACCCTAAACTTTTGAACGGTAGTGTACATACATGCAAACATACACACATATATACATACATACATGCAAACTATCATACATACATACATGCATACACACACACATGAAAACATACATACATACAAACAAACATGCAAAGATACATACATACATATATACAAGCATGCACAAATATACATGCAAACATAAATACATGCAAACATAATTACATACATGCACATATATATAAACATACATGCAAACATACATGCAAAAATAAAAACATGCAAACATACATACATGCACATATATACATACATACATGCTAACAAACATACATACATGCAAACATACATACATGCAAACATACATGCAAACATACATACATGCAAACAAACATACATACATGCCAACATACATACATGCCAACATACATACGTGCAAACATACATACAAATATACATACATACATACATACAAACATACATACATGCAAACATACAGACATGCAAACATACATACAAACATACATACATACATGCAAACATACATACATACATGCAAACATACATACATGCACATATATACATACATACATACATACATACATACATACAGTGGAGGAAATAAGTATTTGATCCCTTGCTGATTTTGTAAGTTTGCCCACTGTCAAAGTCATGAACTTTCTAGAATTTTTAGGCTAGGTTAATTTTACCAGTGAGAGATAGATTATATAAAAAAAAAAAAGAAGAAAATCACATAGTCAAGATTATATATATTTATTTGCATTGTGCACAGAGAAATAAGTATTTGATCCCCTACCAACCATTAAGAGTTCAGCCTCCTCCAGACCAGTTACACGCTCCAAATCAACTTAGTGCCTGCATTAAAGACAGCTGTCTTACATGGTCACCTGTATAAAAGACTCCTGTCCACAGACTCAATTAATCAGTCTGACTCTAACCTCTACAACATGGGCAAGACCAAAGAGCTTTCTAAGGATGTCAGGGACAAGATCATAGACCTGCACAAGGCTGGAATGGGCTACAAAACCATAAGTAAGACGCTGGGTGAGAAGGAGACAACTTTGGGTGCAATAGTAAGAAAATGGAAGACATACAAAATGACTGTTAATCGACATCGATCTGGGGCTTCATGCAAAATCTCACCTCGTGGGGTATCCTTGACCCTGAGGAAGGTGAGAGCTCAGCCGAAAACTACACGGGGGGAACTTGTTAATGATCTCAAGGCAGCTGGGACCACAGTCACCAAGAAAACCATTGGTAACACATTACGCCGTAATGGATTAAAATCCTGCAGTGCCCGCAAGGTCCCCCTGCTCAAGAAGGCACATGTACAGGCCCGTCTGAAGTTTGCAAATGAACATCTGGATGATTCTGAGAGTGATTGGGAGAAGGTGCTGTGGTCAGATGAGACTAAAATTGAGCTCTTTAGCATTAACTCAACTCGCCGTGTTTGGAGGAAAAGAAATGCTGCCTATGACCCAAAGAACACCGTCCCCACTGTCAAGCATGGAGGTGGAAACATTATGTTTTGGGGATGTTTCTCTGCTAAGGGCACAGGACTACTTCACTGCATCAATGGGAGAATGGATGGAGCCATGTACCGTCAAATCCTGGGTGACAACCTCCTTCCCTCCACCAGGACATTAAAAATGGCTTGTGGCTGGGTCTTCCAGTACGACAATGACCCGAAACATACAGCCAAGGCAACAAAGGAGTGGCTCAAAAAGAAGCACATTAAGGTCATGGAGTGGCCTAGCCAGTCTCCAGACCTTAATCCCATCGAAAACTTATGGAGGGAGCTGAAGATCCGAGTTGCCAAGCGACAGCCTCGAAATCTTAATGATTTACAGATGATCTGCAAAGAGGAGTGGGCCAAAATACCATCTAACGTGTGCAAACCTCATCATCAACTACAAAAAACATCTGACTACTGTGCTTGCTAACAAGGGTTTTGCCACCAAGTATTAAGTCTTGTTTGCCAAAGGGATCAAATACTTATTTCTCTGTGCACAATGCAAATAAATATATATAATTTTGACAATGTGATTTTCAGTTTTATTTTTAAATATAATCTATCTCTCACTGGTAAAATTAACCTAGCCTAAAAATTCTAGACTGTTCATGTCTTTGACAGTGGGCAAACTTACAAAATCAGCAAGGGATCAAATACTTATTTCCTTCACTGTACATGCCAACATACATACATGTAAACATACATACATGCAAAAATAAAAACATGCAAACATATATACATGCACATATATACATACATACATGCCAACATACATACATGCCAACATACATACATGCAAGCATACATACAAACATACATACATACAAACATACATACATGCAAACATACATACAAACATACATACATGCAAACAAACAAACATACATACATACATGCAAACATACATACATACATGCAAACATGCAAACATACATACATGCAAACATACATACAAACATACATACATGCAAACATACATACATGCAAACATACATACATGCACATATATACATACATACATACATGCCAACATACATACATGCAAACATACATACATACATGCAAATATACATACAAACATGCACATATATACATACATGCCAACATATATGCAAACATACATGCACATATATACATACATACATACATACAAGACAACATACATACATGACAGCATACATACATGCCAACATACATACATGCCAAACATAAAAAAAAAAAACGTTCATACTTACTTTCTGTGATTGGCTGCAGAGGCGGTCACGTGGGATGAAGCGTCATCCCTGGAGGCCGGCCTTCTGACGTCATCCTGACGTGCGTGACCGCCACTACAGCCTGTGATTGGCTGCAGCGGCGACATGGATGAAACGTCATCGCTGGAGGCCGGACAGGAGGAAAGTAAGTATGAACGTATAATTATTATTTTTTTATTACATTAAAATTGTATTTTCCGCGCGCCGAGCATGTACTGTCAAGGTTGCTGAAAGAGTTAGTGCAGCCCATTAACTCTATCAGCACCCTGGACAGTAGCATGCTCGGCGCACGGAAATTACAGGTTCGGTCCGAATCAAACTTTTTCGGGAAATTCGGCGAACTAGCCGAACCGAACTTTTGATAAGTTCGCTCATCCCTACTCAAGTGTATGCTTACCTCAGAAAAAACTTAAATGTACATATAGCTTTTTACATTGTATCCTTACAGTAAATGCCTATAATAAACATAGTGAGATCAACACTGAACTAATGCATTGATATGTAACTTTAGTATGTTATAGTTGTTTGCTTGGTTGTTAATTTTCTTCATTGCATAACTCTGAGAGGAGTTATCTTGTTAGAGAATAGAAAATCAGTGGATTTGACCTCCTGTGCTGCCATAAAATGCAGATAAATGAGTGACTAATGGAGTATTAAGGAAAAAGCCACGCAAGGAGAATATTTTGTGTGAGGATCAAAACAGTCAACACTTGGATTTCTATTTTAAAGCTGGAGGTTTCTCTGAAGGATTGCCTTTTTTCTCAATCACTCACTATGACCACCACTGGCACCACCATCATTATTGGTTTGCTGTTTATTATATCTACAGATGCACAGCGAGGTAAGTCTGGTGTAGTGGATGCAATTAGCAACTTTATATGTTTAACACTTGGAAGCACACTATTTATTTCTGAATTAGGAGCTGAAAATCTGTTAAGGGGATGAATAGAGTATTGTATCTCACATATATAATGAAAATGCCAAACATAACTTATTACCGCATATATCTCTGTTATTTTGGCCCCATTATATACTTTGTTATACATTAATTTTGCTCCTGACATCACATACCTTTAATTACCATTTACATATTGTACATGCGGGACTGCAAAAAAAAACTTATCTAATATGTATCCTGAAAAATAGGTCATCATAAACATTTTATAGAAGTGAGAAAATGTGGTGTGTTGAGATGCACTCTCATGTGAGATCACAGTGCAAATTCGCATGTGATATGCTATCTACAATAGTAATAAGTATGAGGGGGTATTCAATTCGTTTTATGCAATTATTGCAACAAAGCCAACACTGTTTGATTATTATGTTTAATTTGTTTTATTAAAGACTAGCTCTGCCCGCGACTTTGTACACGCAGACCAATGAAAAACCTACCAATGTCGTTTTTTCTAAGTATACACCTTGCCTTGGACCATACTCAAAAGAAAGTGAAATAAAACAGAGACAATAAACAAACTTCAATTAACCCCTTCCCTCTTTAGCCACTTTTGACCTTCCTGACAGAGCCTCATTTTTCAAATCTGACATGTTTCACTTTATGTGGTAATAACTCCGGAATGCTTTTACCTATCCAAGCGATTCTGAGATTGTTTTCTCGTGACACATTGCACTTTAAGTTACTGGCAAAATTTGCTCAATATGTTCAGTATTTAATTGTGAAAAACACCAAAATGTAGCGAAAAACTGCAAAAAATAGAATTTTTCTCAATTTAAATGTATCTGCTTGTAAGACAGGCAGTTATAATACACAAAATTCTTGCTAATTAACATCCCCCATGTGTCTACTTTAGATTGGCATCGTTTTTTGAACATCCTTTTATTTTCCTATGACATCACAAGGCTTAGAACTTTAGCAGCAATTTCTCACATTTTCAAGTAAATTTCAAAAGGCTATTTTTACAGGGGCCAGTTCAGTTGTGAAGTTGCTTTGAGGGCCTTATATATTAGAAACCCCCAAAAAGTCACCCCTTTTTAAAAACTTCACCCCTCAAAGTATTCAAAACAGCATTTAGAAAATGTCTTAACCCTTTACACATTTCACAGGAATTAAAGCAAAGTAGAGGTGAAATTTACAAATTTCATATTTTTTTGCAGAAATACATTTTTAATACAATTTTTTTTATAACACAGAAGGTTTTACCAGAGAAATGCAACTCAATATTTGTTGCCCAGTTTCTGCAGTTTTAGGAAATATCCCACATGTGGCTCTAGCGTGCTAATGGACTGAAGCACCGGCATCCGAAGCAAAGGAGCACCTAGTGGATTTTGGGGCCTTATTATTGTTAGAATATATTTTAGGCACCAATGTCAGGTTTGAAGGGCTCTTGCGGTGCCAAAACAGTGAAAATCCCCCAAAAGTGACCCCATCTGGGAAACTACACACCTCAAGGAAATTATCTAGGCATGTAGTGAGCATTTTGACCGCACAGTTTTTTACAGAAATTATTGGAAGTAGGCCGTGAAAATTAAAATCTAAATTTTTTTTCAAAGAAAATGTAGGTTTAGCTAATTTTTTATCATTTCCACAAGGACTGAAGGCGAAAAAGCACCACAAAATTTGTAAAGCAATTTCTCCCGAGTAAAACAATACCCCACATGTTGTAATAAACGGTTGTTTGGAGACACGGCGTGGCTGAGAAGGGAAAGAGCGCTATTTGGCTTTTGGAGTTCACATTTAGCAGGAATGGTTTGCGGAGGCCATGTGACATTTACAAAGCCCCTGAGGGGACAAAACAGTGGAAACCCCCCACAAGTGACCCTATTTTCGAAACTACACCCATTGAGGAAATTATCTAGGGGTATAGTGAGTGTTTTGACGCCACAGGTTTTTTGCATAAATTATTGGAAGTAGGCCCTGAAAATGACAATCTACATTTTTTCAAAGAAAATGTAGGTTTAGCTAATTTTTTATCATTTCCACAAGGACTGAAAGAGAAAAAGCACCGCAAAATTTGTAAAGCATTTTCTCCCGAGTAAAACAATACCCCACATGTGGTACTAAATGGTTGTTTGGAGACACGGCGTGGCTGAGAAGGGAAAGAGCGCTATTTGGCTTTTGGAGTTCACATTTAGCAGGAATGGTTTGCGGAGGCCATGTCACATTTGCAAAGCCCCTGAGGGGACAAAACAATGAAAACGCCCAAAAAGTGACTCCATTTAGGAAACTACACCTCTTGAGGAATTCAAGTGAGCGTTTTGACCCCACAGATGTTTCATAGAACTTATTAGAATTGGGCAGTGAAAATAAAAACAATCCTTTTTCTTCAATAAGACGTAGCTTTAGCGCAAATTTTTTCATTTTCTCAACAAATAAAGGAAAAAAAGAAACCAAAATTTGTAAAGCAATTTCTCCCGAGTACGGCAATGCCCCATATGTGGTCATAAACTGCTGTTTGGGCAAACGGCAGGGCTCAGAAGGGAAGGACCGCCATTTGGAGTGCAGATGTTGCTGGATTGGTTTCTGGGCGCCTGTAGGCCCAAAACAGTGGAAACCCCCCAGAAGTGACCCCAATTTGGAAACTACACCCCTCAATGCATTTACCAAGGGGTGTAGTAAGCATTTTAACCCTGCAGGTGTTTTGTAGAAATTAGTGTGCACTCGATGTTGCAGAGTGAAAATGGGATTTTTTTCCATAGATATGCCAATATGTGGTGCCCGGCTTGTGCCACCATAACAAGACAGCTCTCTAATTATTATGCGGTGTTTCCCGGTTTTAGAAACACCCTACATGTGGCCCTAATCTTTTGCCTGGACATATGACAGGGCTCAGGAGTGAAGAGTACCATGCGGAGTGGAGGCCTAATTTGGCGATTTACAAAGTATTGGTTCACAACTGCAGAGGCTCAGATGTGAAATAATAGAAAGAAACCCCTGAGAAGTGACCCCATTATGGAAACTGCACCCCTCAAGGCATTTATTAAGGGGTGTAGTGAGCATTTTCACTCCACAGGTCTTTTCCATAAATGAATGCACTGCGGATGGTGCAAATTAAAAATGTACAGGCCGGTGTCGCACTGATAAATGGTGTCATTTCTTATCCCCCTTTTGTTCCACACTCCACACCTTTGTAGTTTGGGGAATTTTGCTGGGAAAGTGTTGTCCTGGTATAATACGGTCACCGAGTGTTTGGACTCTCCCCTTCCCTAATTTTAGGTCCTTGATAAATCGCCTCTTGAAACAGAAGAAATGTTCCCCTCGGGCACAACTGCATATTTTTTTATTTCCTGACTTATTGGAGCCATAACTAATTTTATTTTTCATAGACGTAGCGGTATGAGGGCTGGTTTGTTGTGGGACGAGCTGTAGTTATTGGTACCATTTTGGGGTACATGCAACTTTTTGATTACCTGGCATCCCAAAAAATAGGATAAAAGGTGAACAAAAAAATGCAATTCTGGCACAGCTTTTTTCGTGTTTTTTTATACAGCGTTCACCATGCATTATAAATTACATGTTAACTTTATTCTGCGGGTCAGTACGATTCCGGCGATACCTATTTTATAGGACTTTTTTATGTTTTACAACTTTTTGCACAATAAAATTACTTTTGTAAAAAGAATGTATTTTTTCTGTCGCCAAGTTGTGAGAACCATAACTTTTTTATTTTTTTGTCGACGGAGCTGTATGAGGGCTTGTTTTTTGCGGGACGAGCTATAGTTTTTATAGGTACCATTTTTGGATACGTGCGACTTTTTGATCACTTTTTATTCTAATATTTGTAGGGCAAAGTGACCAAAAAACAGAAACTCTGGTAAAGTTTTTTTTTTTTTTTTTACGCTGTTCACCGTGTGCAATAAATAATATAATATTTTGATACCTCAGGTCGTTACGGTCGATACCAAATACATATGGTTTATTATTATTTTTCAATAATAAAGGACTTGATAAGAGTAAAAGGGGGATTGTGTTTTATTTGATTACTTGAAACTTTTATTGTTTTCAAACTTTTATTTTTTGCACTTTTTTTTTACACTTTTTTATACTTTTTTTTACACTTTTTCTCAAGTACCACTAGGGGACTTGAAGGTCCAACGGTCAGATTTTTTTTTTTCTAATACATTGCACTACCTATGTAGTGCAATGTATTAGATCTGTCAGTCATTCACTGACAGCAAGCCGATAAGGCTTCGCCTCCTGGCGGGGCCTAAATCGGCTTCCGTAATGGCAGAGCAGGAGACCATTGTGTCTCCTGTTGCCATAACAGCAGTCGCCAGTCCTAATTGCCTGAAAGGGCTGGCGATCTGCTAGTAACCGCTACGATGCAGCAATCGCTTTCGATTGCTGCATCAAAGGGGTTAATGGCAGGGATCGGAGCTAGCTCCGGTTCCTGCCATTACAGGTGGATGTCAGCTGTACAGTGCAGCTGACTTCCACTGCTGATGACGCCGGATCAGCTCCTGACCCGGCGCCATCTTGCCGGCAGCTACGGAAGCCGATCAGGCTCCGCCGCCGGGCGGATCTTGACCAGCTTCGGTGCTAGGCAGACCGGGAGGCCAGTATTAGGCCTCCGGTTGCCATTGCAGCCACCGGAACCCCGGCAATTTCATTGCTGGGGTTCCGATGAGCTGCAAACACCTTAAGTGCAGCGATCGCGTTTGAGCGCTGCACTTAAGGGGTTAATGGCGGGGATCGAAGCTAATTTCGGTCCCCGCCGTTACAGTCGGATGTCAGCTGTAAGATACAGCTGAGATCCGACGATGATGGCACCGGCTCAGCTTCTGAGCCGGTGCCAAACATATGGCGTAAATATACGACATTTTGCGGGAAGCACTGGCTTTCCATGACGTATATTTACGGCAAATGTCGGGAAGGGGTTAAAAATAGTTTTCTTTCAGTAGTCAGGTTCACTGCAACTACGCTTCCCTGTAAACAATGTTAGCAGTAGAACCACCAGGGATGTGTGCATAAAGGTTGGTGGAGTTGCTAACACGGGAGAGAGCCACATAGATCTGGCCATGCACAAAGCATCTGACACTGCGGTCCACACCCGCAACGCGCAGCGTTTGGCCCCTGCACTTTATTGATGGTCATAGCGTAACATAAGCTGACCGGAAACTGTACACGTTTAAAACTGAAGGGAAAATTATTTGTAATGAGGGGGATTCGGGGTATAAAAATGCTACTACATGCGCCGCATCCTGTTAAAATGTCAGCTTCTTTCACGTTTTGTTGTAGATTTGTGATTTCTTTAGTCGGGTGGCGTTACATAGTTTTGGTAGGATTCAATTTCTAAGAAGAATTATGGGGACGTCAACTTTTACATTTATTTTGTTTGACGGAAGACAGGGTGTGCTTAGGGAATTAAAAAATTCCACCGGATAGTTGGTAGCGTCTTCTTGTTCAATGACTGTTGATAGAGATATATTCTGCACTTTCCCCATGAACACACGTCAATATTTCAGCGTTTATTGCTGCTGCCTGGTCGTCAAAATAGCTCTTTCGCATAGCCAAGAGTATTCATGATTTGTTATTTGCGTTGGGTCACCATACACAGAAGAAATGAGGTCTTGCAGTGATGGAACAGTACAACATAAATTATCAGGCAAAATAAATTTGAAAACTCTTGTGCATTTGGGTTGCTTCCTGTTTGTGCCCACATATTTATTGTTAAATGCATCGGTATAACGTTGTGCCACAGACTTGAGCTCTTTAGGAAGGCTTTCATTTCATCTGCCCTCGTTCCTCGTTGTATGACTGGCAAAGTCTGCCTAAAATCGCCACAGAAAAGCATTGGGCTGGTAATTTTGGCTGATATCTCGCAAGGTTCTATCTAGCGCTTTACGGTTTGCCACATTGCACTCGTCCCATATTACAAAGCAGCAATCGCGTAGGACCCTTGCTTTGTTGCTGTTTCTAGAAACATTACACACTGGGTTTTCTGTAAGATTCAAGTCAATCGGGGTGTTGAACATTGTATGGGCGGTTTTGGCTCCAGGCAACAATGCGACTGCTATGCCTGATGAAGCGACAGCAAGAGCTTGCGTATTTGGACTAAGATGACTATAGTGAGAAATGATTTTCCCATTCCACCGGGTGCATCTAAAAACAGAATTTCTCCCAAAGTACCATCTACGCTATGACACACGGTTGAATATCATACGCTGTTCCGCTGTCAGATTCAAGACACCGTTTTGCAATGTTTCGGCCAGTTCCGCCGAATTATAGTTTATTTCCGCCACGTTCCCCGTCTAAAGATGGTGCGGGCATACCATATTGAGAGACAGGATTACCCCCTATAGATGTAACTATGTCTTAGATAGCCAGCAAACATCGATTCATATTACTTTCACACAACCTGTCGTGGGTTTGCTATTATTATTAAGTTGTGCATTTCTGAAAAAGTCTTCAACTAGTTTTTCCTGATATTTGTGCCACAACTGCGAAACATGCGAAAGTCCACAAAAAAACAGCAAAATGGCAAATAAATGACACAAGCGATGTGGTCTATTGCTGATGCATGCTTCGGCTAAAGCAACACCCCAATGCTGATCACCATCTAGCAAGTGACTCACTGGGCAAGCAGCCTGCTAAGAAGGATATTCAATATCGTCAACCTTTCGCAATTCGGCAAAAGAAGTAGGTCATTCACAATGTATTCAGAGTTGTTTTGATGCACCGTATAGGCTCTTCCAATGACGTTTTCTTTTAAAATGCCGGGCTCGCCATTCACAACTGTTCCACGTCTTCTACAGTTGAAAACACCTTGCTGCTTATTATAAGTATAATATGACGGAACTTCGTTTTATAACAGTGTTTTTGCAAAATCATCTGTTTCACAAAGTTGAAAGTATGCCAGCAAAGTGGTTTGTCTCAGGTTTCTAACCGCTCTGCCACATTTTCAGGGTTGAAGTACACCCATTGCCCGCCTTCAAGTTGAAGATCAAGATGCATCACTGGCGGATGTCTCTCGTGAATGTGGAAGCTGAAAATGCGCAACACTGCCACAGAAGAGCTTATATATCGGCCAGATTGGAACCTCGTGACTTTGTTGTATTCATTATTATTTCTCTAGGCAAACGTGGCCTGGTCACTACCCTTGTTGACTTATTTACATATATATTTGATAGCTTCGACGCTGTTATATATTTCGACGTTGATGTGAGCTTGAAAATATTCTTGATAACAACGGTGAATAGGGTACAACCCATCGATTGTCCAAAACAATTTCTTGACCATGTAACCTGACTGTAGCTGTGAAACCGCCTTGTAGGGGTGATCTTCGACGATACAACAGATACCCGTTTTCCCCCGACATTATTTGTTCTAATAGCGCTCTAGGGTATCTTTTAGCGCAATGACCCTCCTGCATGCAAGGAGATTTCTATTTAAAGCGCCTCATGGCCCATGAACCATGTGCGTCTTTACAATCTCGTGCAATATCAGATCCTTCGGTCAGGAAATTCAGCACTTATGACCGTGTCAATAGCATCGTGACAAATTGTTTCTTGCAGCCATAGCAGAATATGGGCGTGTGGCAAGCCAGGCTTTTGCCACTCAACACTGTAGATGAAACAAAGAGCTGAACCGAAAACTTTTTGTTTTGTGATCAGGTCAATCATCAACTTTAGTTTTAAGTGGAAAACTCTGGTTATAATATCATGCCTATCATAAGACGCCTGTCCTGCGGGAAGTTCTTGGGAAATTTTGTACCTTTTTGGATTAGTTGTGAGCGTTATGAAAAGATCAGGCCGGCCGTATTTTTGGACGCAGCAGAAAGCATCTTGTGTATGTTCATGCATGTAACGCGGACCACCGGTAAAACAGGATGTCAGGATAACTAATCGCCCTAAGTTTTCCACGTTATTATCTTGTGGCATGGTGTCTCGCAGATGCACATAATCTTCAGTGCGTATACATGTCTGGTTAGTGCGTATGTACACTAAACGCTCCGTCTCTATTTTCGCATACATGTCCACAATAAATTGGCTGAACAATCCTCGAAATCGTTGCAAATAGATAAATCTGCAGTAGGTATGAATAAAATTGCTGGGCTGATATATTTTTATGAAAATTTGTTACCCTAGTAGTAGAATTAACTTGGTAGAGTCCAAAATTCTACCCATCTTCACCGTGGCAATAAATTAAAGGATATTGCAGGGCGTCATAAGCTCTGTGTGTTTAAAAAATGCGTTGCATGCGATCGTCGTGAGTGCGCAACACAATGTCACGCCTATCGCACTCCTGAACAACTAAAACCACTGCAACTTCATCTGTGACGGGGGCGTCATACCTGTCGCGGTGTTCAGCAACAAGACGTCTATCTGCGCTGATGATCATTTTGTAATCCCTGCTTTGTCCCTGCGGAATAGACTGTAACGCAGCTTTGAAACTATGCAAGTACGGATTCACCTGATGCAGCATGTTTTGATGTGGAGATATAAGGTTACTACTTAGTTGTGGAAAGTTCTGATTTCTGATATTGGCGTGTTCATTGTAATCTGATACGAAATAAAGCTGAAGAAATTTTGGCTCATCTTGTGGTAGCAAAGATCTGGTGAGATGGTAAACTTGGCTTTGCACCTTGAAGATGGTCCCTCTGTAATTCGTTTTGCCCTAAAAGATGTCATTTGGAATGCGCTGTTATTTAACACCTTCCCGACCACCCCACGTAGATTAAGGGGCTGCAGAGCTGGTCCTTGTGCCAGCAGCCCGTTAATCTACGTGTGCTCCTATCAGAGCACACAGGCGCTCCCCGCAGCCCGGCATCTCCCAGTACAGGCTGATACTAGCAGCCTTAGTACTGGGGGAAAACATTGGGTCGGATCACAGCGGTGATCCGAACCGATTAACCCCTTAATTGCGGCAGTCAATAGCGACCGCCGCATTTAAGTTGTTATAGCAACTTCGGCACCCCGCTATGCAATTGCAGGGGCCGATTGTTGCAGGGGCGATTGCTATGGCAACCGGAAGCCTAATAAAGGCTTCGGGTCTGCCATCTATTGAAGGCGATTACGTCCTGCCAGAGGCAGGACTTAATATGCCTCCTGTCAGTGTGAAACTGACAGGTATAATACCCTGCAATCCATAAGTATTGCAGGGTATTATAACAACAATCTAACAATTGGATCTTCAAGTCCCTAGTAGGACTAAAAAAAAAAAAGTAAAAAAAGTTACAAAAAATGTACAATAGTAAAATGTCAAAATAATAAAATGTAAAAATCGCCTTTTTTCCCCTTATAAAGTCCTTTATTATGAGAAAAAAAAGAAACTATGCATAATTGGTATCGCCGCGTCCCTAACGGCCTGAACTATAAAATTATATTGTCATTTAGCCCGCACGGTAACCACCATAAAAAAAAATAATTAAAAAACTATATCGGAATCGCTATTTTTAGACACTTCAGCTCCCAAATAATTGCATAAGTAGGCATCAAAAAGTCGCATGTACCCAAAAATGTACCGATAAAAACTACAGTTTGTTCCACAAAAAAACAAGCCCTCATACAGCTTTCCGGATAGAAAAATAAAAAAGTTGTGGCTCTTAGAATATGGCGACACAAAAACAAATTTTTTTTAAAAAAAACATGATTTTATCGTGCAAACACCATAAAACATAAAATACCTATATACATATGGTATCGCCGTAATCGCCTCGACCCACAGAATAAATTAAATATGTCATGTATAGTGCACGGTGAACACCGTAAAAAAAAAAGAATAAAAAATAATAGAAGTTTTGACCGCCTAATTACACTAAATTCAGCAAAAAACATATGGGATCAAAATGTTCACTATACCCCTAGACAAATTATTTTTAGGACTGTATTTTCCAAAATGGGGTCACTTCTGGGGGTTGTTCACTGTTTTGGACCCTCAGGGGCTTTGCAAATGCGACATTACACCCGAAAACCAATTGAGCTCCAAAAGCCAAATAGCGCTCCTTCCCTTCTGAGCACTGCCGCAGGTCCAAACTGCCGTTTATTACCACATATGTGGTATTTCCGCAATCAGGAGAAATTGCTTTACAAATCTTGGGGCGCTTTTTCTTCTTTATTGCTTGTAAAAATGAATCATTTCTAAGCTTTATTGAAAAAAAATGTAGATTTTTATTTTTACCGACTAATTCCACGAAATTCAGCAAAAAACCTGTGGGGTTAAAATGCTCACTATACCCCTTGATGAATTCCTTGAGGGGTGTAGTTTGCCAAATGGTGTCTTTTTAGAGATGTTTCCACTGTTTTGGCACTACAAGAGCTCTTCAAACCTGACATGGTGCCTAAAATATATTCTAATAAAAAGGAGGCCCCAAAATCCATTAGGTGCTCCTTTGCTTCTGAGGCCGGTGTTTCAGTCCAGTAGCGCACTAGGGCCACATGTGGGATATTTATAAAAACTGCAGAATCTGGGTAATAAATATTGAGTTGCGTTTCTCTGGTAAAACTTTCTGTGTTACAGAAAAAAATGGATCAAAATGGATTTTCCGACAAAAAAAAGACATTTGTAAATTTCCCCTCTACTTTGCTTTAATTCCTGTGAAACACCTAAAGGGTTAAGAAACTTTCTAAATGCTGTATTGAATACTTTGAGGGGTGTAGTTTTTAAAATTGGGTGACTTATGGGGGTTTATAATATATAAGGCCCTCAAAGCCACTTCAGAACTGAACTGGTACCTATAAAAATAGGTTTTGGAAATTTTCTTGAAAATGTGAGAAACTGCTGCTAAAGTTCTAAGCCTTGTAATGTCCTAGAAAAATAAAATAATGTTTAAAAAACAATGCAAATATAAAGTAGACATATGGAATATGTGAAATAGTAACTATTTTGTGTGGTATTACTATCTGCTTTACAAAGCAGATACATTTAAAATTAGAAATATCATAATTTTTGCACATTTTCTTTAAATTTTGGTGTTTTTCACAAATAAGCAATGAATTTATTGACCAAATTTTTCCACTAGCATAAAGTACAATATGTCACTAAAAAAAACATTCTCAGAATCGCTTAGATAGGCAAAAGCATTCCAGACTTATTACCACATAAATTGACACGTGAGATTTGAAAAAATGGGGCTGGTCCTGAAGGCCAAAATGAGCTCGGTCCTGAAAGGGTTAAACGGATACTGTCTAAGAAGTGTTTTCTTTTATTGTGTATGGTCACCATTTAAAAGCTGTTTTATAAGCTCTGGAGGTTCTTGAAATTGCTCCATGTGAACTTTACCACTTGAACAACAGATTCCATTTGGTTCTTTTCTCCATTTGAGAGCTCTGCAAAAATTGCAAATTACGACCATACCACCTACGGCAGCGAATTCAGCATAGTCAATCCTAGGGGAATACATAAAACCTGCTGTTTCCTTATTGACCCAAGGAACAACATTGTTTGCCGCACCATACTCCTGAGACCCATCTGAATCTTCTGATGAAATAGATATTCTAATAAGAGAGTGTCGAATTCGATCAGCCTCTAAGCGTGATTGACCTTGTTCTGCTGTTTCTGCCTGCCGTATTTGATCTACCATTTCCCTTTCAGTCAATATATAACTTTCATTATCTTGGCGCGTGCGTTCATAATTCTCTCTAGCTGATTCCAATCTTCGTTGATATTGGCCTTCACTTTCGAGAGCTCTGGCATAGTTGTGACGTTTGGGATCGGCGGTTATTTGCGCTTCACGTTCTTCACGACTTTCAAGCTCTCGAGAGGCCGCTGTGCGAGCTCTCTGACAACTCAAGTGAGATTCTCTGTCGGTGAAAGTTTCAGAATCGCGTGACGACGCATGGCGCTCTCGGTCACCAGATAATCGCGCTACACGTTCCTCGTTACTCTCCAGAGACCGAGAGGCCGCCATGCAAGCACGCTGTGTACTTAGCCGAGACTCACGCTGGGTAGAAATGTCTGATGCGCGAGCTCTGGCCTAACGTTCTTGAGCGGCAGTAAGTGTCACCTCATGATCTTCTTCAGATTCTTGAGACCTAATTAGTCTCATTCTTTTTGCATTTCTGCTATATTGAGAAATATTTGATCTTTTTCTGGAAGGCATTTACTCTCTTGAGACCGAGAGGCCGCTGTCCAAGCCCTTTGAGACTACCAATCAGATTACAGTTTTTGAGGATACTAGGTGCATGAAAGCAGCGAGCAGATTGGTTGCTTTATCTCTCTTCTAAGTGTAATATCCAATACCGACAAATTTTGGAACTGTTGTCCATAGCAACCAATCAGTTACAGTTTAGATTCTTGTGAGGCAGCTAGGAGAATGAAAGCAGCAACCTGATTGGTTATTTTATCTTCCTTCTATAGGTAAGAACCAAAATAAACAAATGTTGGAACTTTTGTCCATAGCAACCAATCAGATTGTAGTTTACATTCTTGTGAGGCAGCAGGTGAATGATAGCAGCGATCTGATTGGTTGCTATATCTCCTTAATTTATGTAAAACTCAATGTAGACAAAAGTTGGAGCAGAAACCTGATTGGTAGTTATATGTGATATTGTCGTGTATTAAAAGAGGCATGGACTCGCGGGACAGGGATATAATATTACCACTTTACTAAGGCCTCATCTAGAATATGCAGTTCAGTTCTGGGCTCCAGTTCATAGAAAGGATGCCCTGGAGTTGGAAAAAATACAAAGAAGAGCAACGAAGCTAATAAAGGGCATGGAGAATCTAAGTTATGAGGAAAGATTAAAAGAATTAAACCTATTTATCCTTGAAAAGAGACGACTAAGGGGGGACATGATTAACTTATATAAATATATTAATGGCACATACAAAAAATATGGTCAAATCCTGTTCCATGTAAAACCCCCTCAAAAAACAAGGGCGCACTCCCTCCGTCTGGATAAAAAAAGGTTTAACCTGCAGAGGCGACAAGCCTACTTTACTGTGAGTACTGTGAATCTATGGAATAGTCTACCGCAGGAGCTGGTCACAGCAGGGACAGTAGTTGGCTTTAAAAAAGGCTTAGATAATTTCCTAGAATAAAAAAATATTAGCTCCTATGTGTAGAAATTTTTACCTTCCCTTTTCCCATCCCTTGGTTGAACTTGATGGACATGTATTTTTTTCAACCGTATTATGTAACTATGTAGAGTAGCTCTCACAGACCAATTTCCCTGGTAAATGTTGATTATAAAATATATAACTATATTTATATAACTAAAATATTTGCTAAACGACTAAACCTAGTTATTTTAACAATTATCCACCCGAATCAGACTGGGTTTGTGCCCGGTAAATCCACCTCTGTAAACATTAAAATAGTACAGACAATTATACAGGTGGGTAGAGCACACAATTTGGCCTGGGCTGTTGCGTCATTGGACACTATGTAGGCTTTTGACTCCGTTAAGTGGCCATTTCTTTTAGCATGTCTTCAGCGTTTTGGCTTCGGACCGATCTTTTGTTATGGCTCCAACTTCTCTACAAGTCCCCAGTAGCTAATGTAGTGGTAAATGGCAATCCCTCTGATACTTTTTCCCTCACTAGAGGCACGAGACAGGGATGCCCCCTTTCCCCGGACTTGTTCGCTATCGCAAATGAGGCCATCGCAATTAGATTGGAATCTACTTCCTTGATAACAGGTGTGCAGTGGGAGGGAGAACCAATGTAGTTGGCCTTTACACGGATGATATGGTCCATTTTCTCCATGACCCCAATGAGTCATTTGGTCATGCCATTCCTTTACTTGATACATTTTCTCAGTTTTCCAGGTTATGAGTTAACTGGCAGAAATCCGCTATAAATGTATACGCCAGTTAATCCAATTCCAGATCCTTTAGTGTCCCAATGCGGCTTAGCGGTGGTCACTAAATTCACATATCTCGGTATCGTGATGGTTCTTGATCATGCTGATATGAAGGCTGAAACTATTGACCCACTATTGGCCCACATAGGTCTGAAGTTAAAACTATGGTCTAAGTTGCCTTTGACATATTAATCTTATTAAAATGGTCATTCAACTTAAATCTTTGTACATGTTACAACATATGCCATTAACCGTTCCCAGTGGCGTAACTACCGCCGTAGCAGCCTTAGCAGCTGCTACGGGGCCCGCGGCATGAGGGGGCCGTGTCGCCCGCCGGCACGGGCCCCCACCATGGCCGCAGGCTCCGCTAGCAGCCGCTATGGCTGCTACAGCGGGAAGCCACTGATCACTACGGCAGAGCAGGGAGGTATCTCCCCGCTCTGCCATTAAACAAAAGACATGTATCCCCTATCCACAGGATAGGGGATACATGTGTGATCCCTGGCAGCGATAGGGAGAACGGGGGACTGAAAGTCCCCTGAAGTTCTCCATCACAAACCTCGGACTTCCGGGGTCTGTGTCGGCAGCTCCGTGGAAATGAATGGAGCGCCGGTCACGCTTGTGCGCATGAGTGACCAGCGCTCCTTTAATTTTTATTGAGCTGCCGACACAGACGCTGGAAGTCAGAGCTTAGTCATGGAGAACTTGGGGGGACTTTCAATCCCCCGTTCTCACTATCAATGCCAGCGATCACACATGTATCTCCTATCCTGTGGATATAGGATGCATGCTATTTGTAGGACACAACAACACTGTAGGTCGCATTTTTTGGGGGGGTTGGGGACGCTGTATGGCGTTCCCTGCAGGGGGGGGGGCGCTGTATGGCGTTCCCTGCAGGGGGGGCACTGTATGGCGTTCCCTGCAGGGGGGGGCGTTGTATGGCGTTCCCTGCAGGGGGGGGGGGGCGCTGTATGGCGTTCCCTGCAGGGGGGCTGTATGGCGTTCTCTACAGTGGGGGCTGTATGGCGTTCTCTGCAGTGGGGGCTGTATGGCGCTAACGCCATATAGCCCCCTCTGTAGAGAACGCCACACAGTCCCCCCTGTAGATAACGCCACACAGTTCCCCTGTAGATAATGCCACACAGTCCCCCCTGTAGATAACGCCACACAGTCCCCCCTGTAGATAACGCCACACAGTCCCCCCTGTAGATAACGCCACACCGTCCCCCCTGTAGATAACGCCACACAGTCCCCCTGTAGATAACCCCATACAGTCCCCCCTGTAGATAACGCCATACAGTCCCCCCTGTAGATAACGCCATACAGTCCCCTCTATAGATAACGCCATACAGTCCCCCCTGTAGATAACACCACACAGTCCCCCCTGTAGATAACGCCACACAGTCCCCCCTGTAGATAACGCCATACAGTCCCCCCTGTAGATAACACCATACAGTCCCCCTCTGTAGATATCTACAAAGGGGGCTGTATGGCGTTATCTACAGAGGGGCTGTATGGCGTTATCTACAGGGGGGGGCTGTAAAAAAGGCACTATCTACAAGGGGGGGGGGGTTGTGTGACTCCCAGGGGAGGGGGGCCCCAATCAAAAGTTTGCTATGGGGCCCAGTCTTTCCTAGTTACGCCCCTGACCGTTCCCCAATCATACTTTCACTCACTGAATTCTCTCATATTGGCAATTTGGTATCCATGACGCAACCATGCTTAGGGTATGTGCACACAAACTCAAAAACGTCTGAAAATACAGAGCTGTTTTCAAGGGAAAACAGCTCCTGATTTTCAGATGTTTTTTAACCCCTTCCCCCTGCTTGCATTCTGGGCCCTAATGACCAAGCAATTTTTATAGCTTTTCTATTGTCACATTCGAAGAGCTATAACTTTTTTATTTTTGCGTCAACATAGCTGCATAAGGTTTTGTTTTTTTGCGGGACAAGTTGTATTTTTTAATAGCACCATTTTGAAGTAGATGCGACTTTTTGATCACTTTTTATCAAATTTTTTTATGTAAGGATTCACAGAAAACAGCAATTTTTCCATTGTTTTTTATTTTATTCTTTACGGCGTTCACCGCGTGGGTTAAATAATGTAATAGCTTTATAGTCGGGGTCGTTATTGATGTGGCGATGCCAAATATGTGTAACTTTTTTGCTTTCTTTTGGTTTTTTTAATAGTAAAGCATTTTGTAAGGGGAAAAAGTGGATTTTTCTTTTTTTTTTCACATTTGTTTTTATTAACTTTATTAAACTTTTCTTTTACTTTTTTTTACTAGTCCCACTAGGGGACTTTAATATGCGATCCTCCAATCACATTTATAATGCACTGCAATACTTTTGTATTGCAGTGTATTACTGCCTGTCCGTTTAAAACGGACAGGCATTTGCTAGGCCATGGCTCTGGCATGACCTAGTAGGCATTCACTACAGGCAGACCTGGGGGCCTTTATTAGGCCCCCGGCTGCCATCAGAGACACAAACACTCGGAGATCTTACCGCCGGGTGTCGGTGGGATGAGAGGGAGCTCCCTCCTTCTCTCCAAAACCACTCAGATGTGGCGCTCGCTACTGAGCGCCACATCTGAGGGGTTAAACGGGTGAGATCGATACTAATATCGATCTCACACGTTCGAGCAGGGATGCCCCCAGCCCTCAGCTACCTCTGGCAGCTGAGCAGAGAGATTTAACGGCTCCCTGCTCTGTTTATTAATTCTGATGCAGCGCCATGAAAAGGCTATTGCATCAGAATAAAGCCCACTAATGACCACCGTGAAAAGGCTTATCGACGGTCATTAAGGGGTTAAGCCACTCGCGTTTCTCGGGGCCGTTTTGGAGCTGTTTTTCTATAGTCAATGAAAAACGGCTCCAAAAACGCCCCAAGAAGTGACATGCACTTCTTTTTCGCGGCCGTTTTTTTACGCGGACGTTTTTCAAAACGGCCGCGTAAAAAAATGGCCTGTCGGAGCAGAACGCTGTTTACCCATTGCAATCAATGGGCAGATGTTGGAGGCGTTCTGCTTACGATTTTTTGGCCGTTTGCGGCCCAAAAAACGGCCGAAAATAAGCCATGTGAACATACCTTTCGGTTTGATGCAACATTTCTTATGCCTTTTTATTCGTCATATATGCTGAGGGATTTAGGTGGTTTTTTAGGTACTCTCTATTGGCCGCTTGTCAACCCCCTTTGTATTTGGTACAGCATGATGTGCTAGTTTAAATGTTTTTAAACTCGTTTATGTAGTGTGCCTATTTCTAAATAAACTTATTTTTCGGCAATTTGGAGTGACTATTTAGTCTCTTTGCCATTCACATACCCATATGTGTGTTGTTTTGCTATATTCAGATGTGTATTATACTACTAGACTATATAAAATTGGTAGACTGTCCTCTTCGGCTTGCCATAAATGTTACAGTTTAGAAGCAGACTTCTGGCACCTTATGTGGGACTGCCCCTACATTTCTATTTTCTGGTCACAAGTGTTTGATTTTCTTACATCCCTTTTACCTGGCATTTTACCTAACTCTCCTAAAATTTTGCTATTTGGACTTTTAGATGAAGTATAGACAAATTATGTATCCATATTCTTAAACGAAACATTATTCTTGGCCAGGAAAGTTATAGAACTACATTATATGGGAGATAGACCTCCGTCCTTATCAAAATCGAAGGCTTTAGTTAACCCTATCATACGAGCATCAAGGCTGTCCTGACAAATTTCTGAAAATTTGGGGTTTGTGGTTGGATACTGCTGAAACTCTGGATGCAGAAGACTATTGATTCACCCATCGAGTCTCTAATGTTTTTTTCATGGCTTACATACCTTGTTCTTTAATAGTCCTTATCTGCACATGTTATGCTGTAAGTGGCTTAGACTATGGGTTTTGTTGTAAATGTTTATACTGGTTTGTACTTTGGAAAAATGTAAACTTCGAAATGTTGCTAACACGTTGTACTCTATTCTATCTTGCGACATTGGGTGTACCTTATCTGTACTCTGAAGATTTTGTATTGTCATATATCTAGGATTTTGTCTGCAACGTTTTAAATAAAACTAATTTAAAGAGGCTCTGTCACCAGATTTTGCAACCCCTATCTGCTATTGCAGCAGATAGGCGCTGCAATGTAGATTACAGTAACGTTTTTATTTTAAAAAAACGAGCATTTTTGGCCAAGTTATGACCATTTTTGTAGTTATGCAAATGAGGCTTGCAAAAGTCCAAGTGGGTGTGTTTAAAAGTACAAGTCCAAGTGGGCGTGTATTAGGTGCGTACATCGGGGCGTTTTTAATACTTTTACTAGCTGGGCGCTCTGATGAGAAGTAACATCCTCTTCTCTTCAGAACGCCCAGCTTGTGACAGTGCAGATCTGTGACGTCACTCACAGGTCCTGCATCGTGACGGCCACATCGGCACCAGAGGCTACAGCTGATTCTGCAGCAGCATCAGCGTTTGCAGGTAAGTCGATCTTACCTGCAAACGCTGATGCTGCTGCAGAATCAACTGTAGCCTCTGCTGCCGATGTGGCCGTCACGATGCAGGACCTGTGAGTGACGTCACAGATCTGCACTGTCACAAGCTGGGCGTTCTGAAGAGAAGAGGATGTTACTTCTCTTCACAGCGCCCAGCTAGTAAAAGTAGTAAAAACGCCCCGATGTACGCACATAATACACGCCCACTTGGACTTGTACTTTTAAACACACCCACTTGGACTTTTGCAAGCCTCATTTGCATAATTACAAAAATGGTCATAACTTGGCCAAAAATGCTCGTTTTTTAAAAATAAAAACGTTACTGTAATCTACATTGCAGCGCCGATCTGCTGCAATAGCAGATAGGGGTTGCAAAATCTGGTGACAGAGCCTCTTTAAGAAAAAAATAAAATAAAGTTTGGACTCTGCGCTCTCCGAGGGAGCTCGTACCTAAAATTCCTGACTGTGGAGAGGTTATAGTCAAGTGGATTTAGACTGACCACTCGCCGTGATTCCAAACTTCCACATTCTTGCTTTCCCTGTTCAGCATGTACAACTACCACTCCCAGTCTCAGCTGCTGCTGGCTATGGAACACTCCTTTGGTCAAACTCACAGCTTCTTTGCCTGATCCATTTGGTATGTGCAGCTGGTGCACAGGTGAATGATTACCGTAGTTTGACCTTTGCAGCACTAAACTAGATCTTAGGAGAAGATCATGAATAAAGTACTTGTGTGTAGAGCTTTAGTGAAAGTCTTGCTCTTTTTCGGTTACTTGTTTTCTATAGGAATAATTATTAGCGATATCACAAAGTGTTTCCTGGACACATGAACGATTTTTGTGCGTGTATAATTGCCATGAAGCCTTGGCCTTAGAGCAGATTTGTTGTTATTATCAGCATTTATGATCTATTTCAAAAATGACCGCATTTTGAGGCTTTACAACAATATATTTACAAGTGTCCTACTTACAGAAAGTGATTGCATGTAAGTGATGTACAGATGTTGCCTTCTTTATCTTGACTCTGATAACTTGTTGCAGTGTGATATCACACAACAAAAACCATTAAAAAAGTCAAGTTAAAGTTTCTTGACACTGTGTAATGTGTTTTAAGTCAAGATAAAGACGGCTACGTCTGTATGTGTCAGTGGTTATAAACAAACATTATCAAGATTATATGTGATACAGTGGAGGAAATAAGTATTTGATCCCTTGCTGATTTTGTAAGTTTGCCCACTGTCAAAGTCATGAACTTTCTAGAATTTTTAGGCTAGGTTAATTTTACCAGTGAGAGATAGATTATATTAAAAAAAAAAAAGAAAATCACATAGTCAAGATTATATATATTTATTTGCATTGTGCACAGAGAAATAAGTATTTGATCCCCTACCAACCATTAAGAGTTCAGCCTCCTCCAGACCAGTTACACGCTCCCAATCAACTTGGTGCCTGCATTAAAGACAGCTGTCTTACATGGTCACCTGTATAAAAGACTCCTGTCCACAGACTCAATTAATCAGTCTGACTCTAACCTCTACAACATGGGCAAGACCAAAGAGCTTTCTAAGGATGTCAGGGACAAGATCATAGACCTGCACAAGGCTGGAATGGGCTACAAAACCATAAGTAAGACGCTGGGTGAGAAGGAGACAACTTTGGGTGCAATAGTAAGAAAATGGAAGACATACAAAATGACTGTTAATTGACATCGATCTGGGGCTTCATGCAAAATCTCACCTCGTGGGGTATCCTTGATCCTGAGGAAGGTGAGAGCTCAGCCGAAAACTACACGGGGGGAACTTGTTAATGATCTCAAGGCAGCTGGGACCACAGTCACCAAGAAAACCATTGGTAACACATTACGCCGTAATGGATTAAAATCCTGCAGTGCCCGCAAGGTCCCCCTGCTCAAGAAGGCACATGTACAGGCCCGTCTGAAGTTTGCAAATGAACATCTGGATGATTCTGAGAGTGATTGGGAGAAGGTGCTGTGGTTAGATGAGACTAAAATTGAGCTCTTTGGCATTAACTCAACTCGCCGTGTTTGGAGGAAGAGAAATGCTGCCTATGACCCAAAGAACACCGTCCCCACTGTCAAGCATGGAGGTGGAAACATTATGTTTTGGGGGTGTTTCTCTGCTAAGGGCACAGGACTACTTCACCGCATCAATGGGAGAATGGATGGAGCCATGTACCATCAAATCCTGAGTGACAACCTCCTTCCCTCCACCAGGACATTAAAAATGGCTTGTGGCTGGGTCTTCCAGTACGACAATGACCCGAAACATACAGCCAAGGCAACAAAGGAGTGACTCAAAAAGAAGCACATTAAGGTCATGGAGTGGCCTAGCCAGTCTCCAGACCTTAATCCCATTGAAAACTTATGGAGGGAGCTGAAGATCCGAGTTGCCAAGCGACAACCTCGAAATCTTAATGATTTACAGATGATCTGCAAAGAGGAGTGGGCCAAAATTCCATCTAACATGTGTGCAAACCTCATCATCAACTACAAAAAATGTCTGACTGCTGTGCTTGCCAACAAGGGTTTTGCCACCAAGTATTAAGTCTTGTTTGCCAAAGGGATCAAATACTTATTTCTCTGTGCACAATGCAAATAAATATATATAATTTTGACAATGTGATTTTCTTTTTTTTTTATATATAATCTATCTCTCACTGGTAAAATTAACCTAGCCTAAAAATTCTAGACTGTTCATGTCTTTGACAGTGGGCAAACTTACAAAATCAGCAAGGGATCAAATACTTATTTCCTTCACTGTATGTAAGCAAAGGTAACAGATATGGATGGTACTTTACCTTCCCTATGATGCTTGTGCTACAACAGTGTTCAATGGGCAGACAAACCGAGAAAGAGTTCCACTACAATCCTTGGTGCAAAATATTACCCTACTACTGTACACTATTTAAGGAGTAAGCTTTAGGAGAAGTTTTTCACCTGCTTTGAATGGCATAAGACATTGGCCTATAAAATCCACATGCTAACACCTTAACAATAAAAATACAACAATACGTTTTTAGCCAAACACTGTGCAGACGCCACACATTATCTAAAAATAATACAATGCAAATACAGCGCAGGAAGAGCCTGACCTCAATTGCAACAAGGCACTCCCTGAACTGGGGCCCACCTGCCCCTAGCTTGCCACCTTTTACCAGGACAGTCGTGTCCCCTGCCAATGGCTGTCCCCCAGGCAGCCACCAGACTTCTGTCCGGCCTTCGTGACTGCCCAGGAACAAAACACCCTGGGGACCTTCTGTGCAGCTAGTGTCCCCCCCATGTGTGAGTTCACCCTGCCGTGCAGCTAGTGGTAAACTCGCCATGGTCCACCACTGAAATGCTCTCAGCAGGAGTGCAGTGTCGCAATCCACTACCAAATAAAGGTAGGCTCCCCCTTTGCTGCCTTGCCTTTTTTCCCCATCCAAGCCTTTCCACCAGGCCTCAAGGCTCTCCTGCAAATTGGTGTTAAAAATATCTAGTCCTACGTCTAACAGATGTACCCCATCCTGTCTGTACATGTTTTGGCAGCCAAACTCAAATTTACCATTCACTGCTTCCCAGTGGCAGATTAAGTAGACCATAGGCCCTGGGCCGTTACCCAAAGTTGGGCCCCCCTTCTCCACCGCCGCCCTGTAACTATTGTTAACACTTCCTTTTTGTCCAGACATTAACAAATGGGTGTTACGACACCGCTTGTCAAAAGGCTGTTCCCACATACTGACAGTCTCCAACCATCGCTGACAGTATCGCACTGTGTAGGGACACAATCTCCTGACAAGGGGAATAGTAACACTTATTTGTCTATCAGTCCTGGACTGCACAAAGACATTTTGTGAAATACAAGGATTTCCTATAATAAACATGTCGAGAGAGATGACAGATTCTCTATAAATCTATTGACTCCCAGGTGATGACGTAGTTTTTTTCCTCTTGTACTCCATCTGGTCCAGACTTCATGACTTCTCCCGGCCATGACCCATTTCTGCACAATTTGGCACTCAGATGTCTTTGGCTCCTTACTATTCCAACATTTCCACACCTATAAACAAAGATAAAATTATCATGGTGCCACACAGTGTGCCCCTAAATATAATAGCACCAAACACTGCGCCCCTGAATAAAATAGTACCAAATGCTGTGCCGCTAAATATTATAGCACCACAGAATGCACACCTGAATATAATTGTGTCAAACACACAAACACCCCCTTTATAGATAGCGCCACAACCCCCCCCCATAGAGAGTGCCACACACATCCCCCTGTGGATAGCGCCACCCCCTGTGGATAGCGCCACCCCCCTGTAGAGAGCGCCACACACATCCCCCTGTAGATAGCATTACACACAGCCCTACCTATAGATAGCGCCACACACAACCCCCTGTAGATAGCGCCACACCCCCCCCTGCAGATAGCGCCACACCACCCCTGCAGATAGCATCACAGGCAGCCCCTGTAGATAGCATCACACACAACCCCATGTAGATAGTGCCACACTGATCCCCTGTAGAGAGCACCACATACAGATCTAGAGCCACACACTGCCCCCTGTAGATAGCGCTGCACACAGACCCCTGTAAATAGCACTACACAGCCCTCCCCCTCTTTAAATAGCGCCACACTGCCCCCTGTAGATAGCGCTACACACAGACCGCTGTAAATAGCGTCATACAGCCCTCCCCCTATTGTATATAGTGCCACAAAGCCCCCCCCTTGTATATAGTGCTTCACAGCAATCCCCCCTTAGATTTAGTGATACACAGCGCTCCCCCTTCTATATAGTGCTACACAGCAATCCCCCCTTGTATATAGCGCCACATAGCGCCACCCCCATTGTATATAGTGGTACACAGCGCATCCCCCCCTTGAACCTGCAGCTCTTGTAATTGCTCAGTATAATGTCCCCCATATCTGCCGCATACAGTGTAATGCTCCCCTTAGCTGTCCTATACAGTATAATGTGTATGTACCAAATAGAAAAATAATAACATAATTTCTTACCTATTCCCGTTCCCACGATGGGTGGAGGATGCCTCTGCTCTGCTGCACTGTCCCGTGAGTGACTCGGTGCTGACAGGTGTGATTACGTCATTACATCGCGCCTGCCTGCGCCGAGCCGCTCACGGCAGAGTGAATGCTGGAACGAGGCTCCAGCATTCAACCCAACTGAATCTGCGTCCTGCGGACACAGTTTCAGTTGGAAGCGGGACCATCGTTTTTTAAGATTATGCCCCGGGCGGCCGCCCGAACCGCCCATATGATGATCCGCCATTGCTGTTTCCATAAAGTCTATCATGGCCTTGTTGACTTTCTTTCGCACCTTTTCAATGGCCGCAGTTGATGGGGCATCTCTCCAATTCCTCCTCTGTATAATTTCTGACCATAGGATCTTTACCTTCCTTTTCATAATAACAAGTCCATTTTCACTGCGCTGATCAAGGCTCAGGCTTTGACGCTGGTCAAGTCGTTACCTCTAGCATGTACCATGATCGCCTGTGTTTGTCCGCTCCTGACTGCCTCTTCCACCAAACTTCCCATATGGTACCACCGAAGACTGCATCTACCAAACCACTTGACTTTAACTCTGTCATCTGGCATGCCCAGTTGCGGTCCATAAGGTTACAAATACTCGGTAGGGCTTTCACTTTAGCACTCTCCTTATTGCAAAAACCTTGGTATAGTCTCCCCCCTAATAGCTTTGCAAAAAGTAAACCACCGCAACCAAAGTGGCGGCACTACCTTTTGTGAACCCATCAATCCACACATTACCCAGCAGCTTCCATAAGCACTGAGCCAGATTCCCATACTCGTTCCTCCTCCAGAAGTCCTCCCACCTCTTCCATGCATTCTTGTACGTATTCCATGTGCTTGGAGTCAACGATTTTTCAACCAATTTCTCTAGAATCTGGACAGAACCTGCCAAATATTGTTAGGGCATATCATCTCCTGTTCTCTTGGCATTTGGTACCAACTGAGAAAAGGTTTCCCCCATTTCCCTCTTGATAATGTATCCGCAATCGAGCTGTTAGCCCCCGGGATATGTTCTGTCCTGTAGTTATTATATTCCATGCATTTCCCTATCAAATGCCTTAAAAGCACCAGGACTGGATGGCAGCTACTGGATAGGCAGTTAACTACCGCCACCACTCATATTATCCGTCCAAAAAATTACCCACCTGTCCTTCTATTGTGCCTTCCATAGCAATTCCAACAGTCGTATTCCTCAAACATCCCTTCTGGTCTCAACTGTCTGGCCATACCCCCGCACACCATTTCCCATTGAAAAAGTACCCGAAACCCACTGACCCCTAGGAGTCCGTGAACAACCTTAACCTCTGATTGGAGCATGGTTCCAGCAGCCAAACCCTTACTCTGTTAAAAATTACCAGGAGACTTTTTCATACCCACAAATCCTTCTTAGTGTTATTATCTTAATTTTATGGTGTCCCTCCTTGAACGCTATAGTACTCAACTGCAAACGCCTAGAAAATACCTTACCCATTGGGATCTCCCTGCTGGTGAAATTTATGTACCCAACAGTGACTGCATTTTCTTCAGTGTCACCTTACCACTGCTTTTACCTCCTGAACCTTCTCCACTGGTAACATGCATTGAACCTCCAATGAATCTATCTCAATCCCCAAATATGACTACCTTGTTGTAGGCTCAACTGTCTTCTCATCTGCAACTTTTACCCATATATCTCGCAACAACTTCATAAAATATCCCCAGCATTACCTGATAAATTCCTGAGTCTGCTGGCCCTACCAACAAAAAAATTATCGAGGTAGTGGGCAATAGTCCTTCGACCTGAGAACCTCTCAACACCAGTGCAAAAACGTGCTAAAGATTTCAAAACATGCAAACGAAATGGCGAAACCGATAAGTAAACATTTATCAACAAAAAGCTTTTCCTTGAACCAGCACCCTTTGTATTTAAAACGTTCTGAATGTAATGGTAACAGTCTAAATGTAAATTCAATATCCACCTTGGCCATCAACACCCCCTTCCACACCCTCTTACCAGATCCACAACAGATTAAAATGACTGGTAATTGACCTCAATCACTTCCTTTCCTTATTGTATCGTTTACAAACCTCCATTTAGGGTAAGACAAATACTGGATTATTCTGTTCTTCCCTTTCCCTTTTTTGGGTGTCACCCCCAATGGTGATATCACCATACCCACCACCAGGGGGGGATTCAAATTGTCCCTCTATATGTGCCAATCTCACTTACTTTGTTAATTTATCCTCGAACACTGACTGCAAGGAATCTGCCAAACTTTTCGGACCCCTGGACCTCCCCCTCAACTGGTAATGTAAAACCGAACTTTAGACCCCTTCTCCAAAAAAAAATCTTCCTTTGCCCTATCCGAATAACCCTTTAACCAGTCACTTAGCCTGTTTAGGATCAACGGGGACTCCGCCTTTTGCAAACACCCAAAATGAATTATTAATGGGCCTTGCCTCAGTTTTTCTTCCCCCGCACTACACCTGGGGATGTCCTTGGCACATGCAATGTCTAAATTTACACGCGAACCTCCCATTACAGTTCCTTTCATTGTATTCCTCACAAACCATTTTCCCTCTGCTGAGCTGACTAGGCTCCCTACCCCCCATCCTTAAATGGGCCCTCTCCCTACCCATCAATCTAGACTATAAGTACAAGTCCTTCTGGCCAAAACTCCAAATCCTGCTTCCCACCATCTTTTTTCTAAAAAGCCCTGTCCTATTTCAACCACCCCCACTCCCCCATAAAATGCATGTGCATTGACTACCAAGTCCATGTATTTCAACAAATTAATACATTGTTCTGGTCTAGCATCAACCCGTACGCTGGCATACACTCAAAACCCCCCATGATCCACTCCACTATGGTCCTTCTATGCCTCCTATCCACTTGACTAACCTCCTCCTCTAGCCTTGCATTCCTGGATAACTCAAAGATTTCTATGTACTTCCCCTCCCATATCCTCTTCACCACCTTCTGCAGTAAATATGTGTTTGTTGGGGACAACAAACACGCATATGTGTCCTGATCACCCACCGCTATTATCTTTTCCACTACCTCACTATTCTTTGCCCAATTTACTAGCCCCTCTATTGATGCCTTCCCATTTCCTTTCCCATTCACAACCTTCAAACGTTGTTTAAACACTTTAAGCATCCTTTCCTCCTTACTATTGTCCTCACAATCAGACCATAAGTTCTGTTTTACGAATCAGACTCACCCAGCAGATGAGCCTCAGGAATTCCTGATTCAATGTGACCTCCTCCGAAGCTACTGTTCCCGGAATATCTGTCTGCGTTCCTTCAGGTGCTTGCTGCGGTATGTTGCTGCTCATGTCTCTGCAATTGCAAACACTGTGCAAGTACATGTCACCAGATACATTTTTTTCAACACCTGTGCCCCCTTTGGATCTATATTCCCTTGCTGCTGTTCTCTAGGAGGGGCATTAGGGCTCAGCCCCCACCAACTGTTGCCTGGAGCCCAGAGGTAATTAGCGGTCATGCCTGGCTGCAGGAACTGCTGCAGCTAAACATGCTATGACCTCCTTCCGGCATGAGACCCCCATGACATCGCGAACCCCCCTGGAATATCCCCAAAACCCCCTTCCTGTGGGTAGCAGTAGCCTATATAGCTACTTGGGGCGGGAGGGCCTTGGAAACCATTAGGCCCTGAAAAACCGTAGGAAGGGAAATTAGAGTTGGAAGGGGGCCCTGTTTGGAAGTGATTTTGCTACCAATTTACAAAGTGAGGGGATGGTGGTTGCACCGTTGCCGCTGCACAGGCCAGGTTACCCCCCCAACCTGGCCTGGGACTTCCAGCCACGAGGTACCCCCAATCCATTAGAGCGTGTATCCGCACCTGAAGAAGGATGACTGTAGCCTCCCCTCTTCCCCCACCCGGGGCACTAATGGAGTTACCCATGTCTGAACAACCCCTACAATGCTGGGCGGACTTACCAGGCCTGACTGAGTCCTGGAGCCCCGTGGGAAGGATTATCTTCTGTCTCGTCCTTTTCCCCGCAGATGCCTCCACTCCTTGGTCAGATGCAACGTTGATCTCAGCGTACATGGACAACATCTCCTGTCACGGATTCAGCTTCTTCAATCTTCAGCTCTGCGACTCTTAGCTTCTCCTTAGGTAGGAAAATCGAGGCATGCCCTATTCTCCCCTGCCTTAAATACACTAAACCACTCCCCTCCAGCAAGTGTTAGTTCCCTAACACCTCCCGCCTATCTTCCCGCCGTTACTCCTACTCTTAACACCTGTCCCAGATGAACAAATGCTATCCCTCCTCCCCACCAGACTCACATTTCTTGTGGATAGAGATCGGCCACAGCTTATTATTTATTATTATTTAGCTTAAAACATCATTAACCCCTTCCCCCTGCTTGCATTCTGGGCCCTAATGACCAAGCAATTTTTTTAGTTTTTCCTCGTCACATTCGAAGAGCTATAACTTTTTTTATTTTCACGTGGACATGTTTTTTGCAGGATAAGTTGTATTTTTCCAAGGCACCGTTTTGGGGTAAGTAGAATTTTTTTATAAACTTTTGTTAACTTTTTTTTGGGGGGGGGGGATATAAAAAAAATAGCAATTCAGCCATTGTTCTATGAGTTTTACATTTACGCCGATTACAATGCGGCATAAATAACATGCTACCTTTATTCTATGGGTCGGTACGATTACGGCGATACCAAATATGCATAGTTTTTTTTATGTTTTACTACTTTTGCAGAATAAAAACACTTTTGAACTAAACATTTTTTAGTATGCATCACCGCATTCCAAGAGCCATAACTTTTTTATTTTTCCGTCAATGTTGCCATATGAGGGCTTATTTTTTTGTGGGACTTCATTGCTACCATTTTCAGGTACATGGGACTTATTGATTAATCTTTTTTTATTATTTTGGGGGGAAATAGGAAAAAAAAATAGCAATTTTGCCGCTGTTTTTTTTACGTGGTTCACCTTGCGGTTTAAATAATATGATAACGTTATTTTTTAGGTCATTGCAGGGATACCATATATGTGTCGTTTTTATTTTGTTTTTACACTTTTACTAAATAAAACCATTTTTTTTTATGGCAACATTTTTTTTTTAATGTGTACCTTATTCATTTTTATTTCACATTAATTATTCTTTCAATCTCACTAGGAGACGTCACTATGCACTCTTTAGATCGCCTCTGGCATGTCCTAATAGGTACAGTGAAGGAAATAAGTATTTGATCCCTTGCTGATTTTGTAAGTTTGCCCACTGTCAAAGACATGAACAGTCTAGAATTTTTAGGCTAGGTTAATTTTACCAGTGAGAGATAGATTATATATAAAAAAAAAAGAAAATCACATTGTCAAAATTATATATATTTATTTGCATTGTGCACAGAGAAATAAGTATTTGATCCCTTTGGCAAACAAGACTTAATACTTGGTGGCAAAACCCTTGTTGGCAAGCACAGCAGTCAGACATTTTTTGTAGTTGATGATGAGGTTTGCACACATGTTAGATGGAATTTTGGCCCACTCCTCTTTGCAGATCATCTGTAAATCATTAAGATTTCGAGGCTGTCACTTGGCAACTCAGATCTTCAGCTCCCTCCATAAGTTTTCGATGGGATTAAGGTCTGGAGACTGGCTAGGCCACTCCATGACCTTAATGTGCTTCTTTTTGAGCCACTCCTTTGTTGCCTTGGCTGTATGTTTCGGGTCATTGTTGTGTGGAAGACCCAGCCACGAGCCATTTTTAATGTCCTGGTGGAGGGAAGGAGGTTGTCACTCAGGATTTGATGGTACATTGCTCCATCCATTCTCTGATTGATGTGGTGAAGTAGTCCTGTGCCCTTAGCAGAGAAACACCCCCAAAACATAATGTTTCCACCTCCATGCTTGACAGTGGAGATGGTGTTCTTTGGGTCATAGGCAGCATTTCTCTTCCTCCAAACACGGCGAGTTGAGTTAAGGCCAAAGAGCTAAATTTTAGTCTCATCGGACCACAGCACCTTCTCCCAATCACTCTCAGAATCATCCAGATGTTCATTTGCAAACTTCAGACGGGCCTGTACATGTGCCTTCTTGAGCAGGGGGATCTTGCGGGCACTGCAGGATTTTAATCCATTATGGCGTAATGTGTTACCAATGGTTTTCTTGGTGACTGTGGTCCCAGCTGCCTTGTGATCATTAACAAGTTCCCCCCGTGTAGTTTTCGGCTGAACTCTCACCTTCCTCAGGATCAAGGATACCCCACGAGGTGAGATTTTGCATGGAGCCCCAGATCGATGTCGATTGACAGTCATTTTGCATGTCTTCCATTTTCTTACTATTGCACCAACAGTTGTCTCCTTCTCACCCAGCGTCTTACTTATGGTTTTGTAGCCCATTCCAGCCTTGTGCAGGTCTATGATCTTGTCCCTGACATCCTTAGAAAGCTCTTTGGTCTTGCCCATGTTGTAGAGGTTAGAGTCAGACTGATTAATCGAGTCTGTGGACAAGAGTCTTTTATACAGGTGACCATTTAAGACAGCTGTCTTTAATGCAGGCACCAAGTTGATTTGGAGCATGTAACTGGTCTGGAGGAGGCTGAACTCTTAATGGTTGGTAGGGGATCAAATACTTATTTCTCTGTGTACAATGCAAATAAATATATATAATTTTGACAATGTGATTTTCTGTTTTTTTTTTAAAATATAATCTATCTCTCACTGGTAAAATTAACCTAGCCTAAAAATTCTAGACTGTTCATGTGTTTGACAGTGGGCAAACTTACAAAATCAGCAAGGGATCAAATACTTATTTCCTTCACTGTATATAGCCAGGGCAGTATATATAACCAATTGTACACATGAAGGGCTGAGAATATTGTCATTGTATGTGGTGATATAGTGTATTACAACGTATAATAATGCATGTTTAGACAAAGTTATTGGACATCTATATCACTCAGAGACATCCACAATATACAACCAAGCATGACTTGATGCATTGACCGAAAACTAATAGAGAACTCTACAAACAACGAGAGGATCAATACTAGCACAAATGTAATGAGTATAAAAAAAAGTATAATTTATTATAGATAGATACAAAGTGTTTAAAAAAGATGAGTCACACAATGAAAAAGAAGGCGTCAACCTGTGCAGGACAGGATGTAATGTAATCAAGGTATGAACATACATGCATATAGGTATACAGGCACATGTATAACAAGTGTCTAGGAAAACGCCTTTGTTAGGCCCCCTGCTGCCATGGCACCCCATCGGATGCCTGCACTTGCATTTGCGAGCCGCCAATGGGTGACAGAGGGAGCTCACTCCTTCTGTAAACAACTCAAATGCAGCGGTTGCTAAAGACCGCAGCATTTGAAGGGTTAAACTACTGCGATCGAAGTAAACTTTGATTGCTACCGTTGGAGCAGGAGCCCGGCTGACATCAGACAGCCGAGCTCGGCTCCCTCCTGGGAGACCCGTGCAGGAAGTTGATTAGGCCACTGTGAAAAGGCGGCAGCCTAGAATAAAGTCCATTAATGACCGCCGTGAAAAGGCGTATTGGCGGTCATTATGGGGTTAAGAAAACAATGTTTGCTTTGTTTATATTAATTAATTAATTAGCATAAAGAAGCTATGATTAAAAAACAATACTATAATAACAACAACCACATTAATGCTTTTATCTATTTCCTTTTGTATCTACATATAATTTTTCTAGAACAAATAACATTCTTAGCTGGGTTCAGACTGCGTTTTTCCCCTATGTTAAAGGGTAACTAAACGTTCAACAAACTTTTGACATGTCATAGTAACTTCTCAGAAGTTGAGATTGGTGGGGGTCCGAGCACTGACACCCCCACCAATCGCCAAAACGAAGCGTCAGAAGTCCTTGTGTGAGCGCTCAGTGTTTCTAAACAGCCTTTTTCCGGAAATCAATATATTGGAGTACAGGCTCAGTATAAAGACTGTAGCGGAGCCCGTACTACATCGGTTTTCTGGAAAAAGCTGAACAGAAACTAATGGATGAGCGCTCATACAAGCACTTCTGGGTGTTAGTACTCGGATTCCCACCAATCAAAAGTTCTGAGATGTCACTATGACATGTCAGAAGTTTGTTGGACATTTAGTTACCCATTAAGGGTTTACATTGGGAAAGCTCCCGACAATCACGCTAAACATTTCCCTAGGGATCCATTATCCACTGTAAATTTCATTGTTTTGTAAAGCTCCTTGAATGCAATCCTCTAATAATAAAATGAGGGCTTCGCATCATACACGAGACAATGTACATAAATCTTAACCCCTTCCCGACATTTGTCGTAAGTATACGACATGGAAAGCTAGTGCTTCCCGCAAAATGTATACTTACGACAAATGTTTGGCACCGGTCAGCTGTCAGCTGAAGTCAGCTGTATCTTACAGCTGACATCCACCTGTAATGGCAGGAACCGGAACTAGCTCCGATCCCTGCCATTAACCCCTTCGATGCAGCAATCGAAAGCGATTGCAGCATCGTAGCGGTTACTAGCAGATCGCCAGCCCTGACAGGCAATCAGGACTGGCGACTGTTGCTATGGCAACAGGAGACACAATGGCCTCCTGCTCTGCCATTGCGGAAGCTGATTTAGGCCCTGTCGGGAGGCGAAGCCTAATCGGCTTGCTGTCAGTGAATGACTGACAGATCTAATACATTGCACTACGTAGGTAGGGCAATGTATTAGAAAAAAAAAAATCTGACCGTTGGACCTTCAAGTCCCCTAGTGGGACTTGAGAAAAAGTGTAAAAAAAAGTATAAAAAAGTGTAAAAAAAGTGAAAAAGATAAAAGTTTGAAAACAATAAAAGTTTCAAGTAATAAAATAAAACACAATCCCCCTTTTACTCTTATCAACTCCTTTATTATGGAAAAATAATAATAAACCTTACGTATTTGGTATCGCCGCGACCGTAGCAACCTGAGGTATCAAAATATTATATTATTTATTGCATGCGGTGAACAGCGTAAAAAAAACCCGTAAAATTTTTTGCCAGAGTTTCTGTTTTTTGGTCACTTTGCCCTACAAATATTGGAATAAAAAGTGATCAAAAAGTCGCATGTATCCAAAATAGGTTCCCATTAAAAACTATAGTTGGTGCCGCAAAAAACAAGCCCTCATACAGCTCCGTCGACAAAAAAATTAAAAAGTTATGGTTCTCACAACTTGGCGACAGAAAAAATACATTCTTTTTACAAAAGTAATTTTATTGTGCAAAAAGTTGTAAAACATAAAAAAGTGCTATAAATTAGGTATCACCGGAATTGTACTGACCCGCAGAATAAAGTTAACATGTAATTTATAACGCATGGTGAATGCTGTATAAAAAAACCTACAAAAACCAGCCCTCATACCACTATCTCTATGAAAAATAAAATTAGTTAAGGCTACAATAAGTCAGGAAATAAAAAATATGCAGTAGTGCCGACCCTAGGGAAATATATCTTCTGTTTCAAGAGGCGATTTATCAAGGATCTAAAATTAGGGAACCAGGAAGGGGAGAGCCCAAACATATCTGCTGGAAGCGAGGGTACCCATATTATACCAGGACAGCACTTTCGCAGCAAAACTTCCACAAACTGCAAAGGTGCGGAGTGTGGACCAAAAGGGGGATACGAAAGGACGCCATTTATCAGTGTGACACCGGCCTGTGCAGAAAGGATTGCTTATCAGCGTAACACACATCTATGGATTATTTTATTATTTTTTTGCCCCATTATTATACCACCTGACTATGCCCCTGATATACTCTGCCCAGCTTACATGTACCCCCACATTATAAATGGAAACACCAGCAATACTCAAACAAATCTACTGCCAAGCAAAATCCGCTCTCCGAAAGCCAAATGGTGCTCCCTCTGCTCTGAACCCTAGAGCGTGCCCAAACAGCAGTTTCCTTCCACATATATGGCATCGTCATACCCGGGAGAACCTTTTTAACAATTTTTGGGGTGTGTGTCTCCAGCGTCATAAGCTGGGCATGACATATTTGCCACTGAATGGTATATCTAGGGAAAAATATAAATTTTTAATTTGCACCATCCGCAGTGCAATCATTTATGGAAAAGACCTGTGGGGTGAAAATGCTCACTACACCCTTAATAAATGCCTTGAGGGGTGTAGTTTCCATAATGGGGTCACTTCTCAGGGGTTTCTTTTTATTATTTCACATCTGAGCCTCTGCAGTTGTGAACCAATACTTTGTAAATCGACAAATTAGGCCTCAATTTGACATGTACGCTTTCACTCCTGAGCCTGGTCGAATGTCCAGGCAAAAGATTAGTGCTACATGTAGGGTGTTTCTAAAACCAGGAAAGCCAGCATAATAATTAGAGAGCTGCCTAGCTATGGTAGCACAAGCTGGGCACCACATATTGGCATATCTATGGAAAAAAATCCCATTTTCACTCTGCAACATCGAGGGCACACTAATTTCTACAAAACACCTGCAGGGTTAAAATGCTCACTACACCACTAGGTAAATGCATTGAGGGGTGTAGTTTTCAAAATGGGGTCACTTCTGGGGGGTTTCCACTGTTTTGGGCCCACAGGCACCCAGAAACCAATCCAGCAACATCTGCACTCCAAAGGGCGGTCCTTCCCTTCTGAGCCCTGCCGTGTGCCCAAACAGCAGTTTATGACCACATATGGGGTATTGCCGTACTCGGGAGAAATTGCTTTACAAATGCTGGGTTCTTTTTTTCCTTTATTTGTTGAGAGAATGAAAAAATTTGCGCTAAAGCTACGTCTTATTGAAGAAAAAGAATTGTTTTTATTTTCACTGCCCAATTCTAATAAATTCTATGAAACATCTGTGCGGTCAAAATGCTCACTACACCCCTAGATGAATTCCTCAAGAGGTGTAGTTTCCTAAATGGAGTCACTTTTTGGGCGTTTTTATTGTTTTGTCCCCTCAGGGGCTTTGTAAATGTGTCATGGCCACTGCAAACCAGTCCTGCTAAATGTGATCTCCAAAAGCAAAATAGCGCTCTTTCCCTTCTAAGCCCTGCCGTGTGTCCAAACAGCCGTTTATTACCACATGTGGGGTATTGTTTTACTCGGGAGAAATTGCATTACAAATTTTGCAGTGCTTTTTCTCCTTTAGTCCTTGTGGAAATGAGAAAAAATATCGCTAAACCTACATTTTCTTTGAAAAAACTGTAAATTTTATTTTCAGGGCCTATTTCCAATAATTTCTGTAAAAAACCTGTGTGGTCAAAATGCTCACTATACCCCTAGATAATTTCCTTGAGGTGTGTAGTTTCCCAAATGGGGTCACTTTTGGGGGATTTTCACTGTTTTGGCACCGCAAGAGCCCTTCAAACCTGACATTGGTGCCTAAAATATATTCTAACAGAAATAAGGCCCCAAAATCCTCTTGGTGCTCCTTTGCTTCTGAGGCCGGTGCTTCAGTCGAGTAGCACGCTACAGCCACATGTGGGATATTTCCTAAAACTGCAGAAACTGGGCAACAAATATTGAGTTGCATTTCTCTGGTAAAAGCTTCTGTGTTATAAAAAAAATTGTATTAAAAATTTATTTCTGCAAAAAAATATGAAATTTGTACATTTTACCTCTACTTTGCTTTAATTCCTGAGAAATGTGTAAAGGGTTAAGACATTTTCTAAATGCTGTTTTGAATACTTTGAGGGGTGAAGTTTTTAAAATGGGGTGACTTTTTTCGGGTTTCTAATATATAAGGCCCTCAAAGCCACTTCACAACTGAACTGGCCCCTGTAAAAATAGCCTTTTGACATTTTCTTGAAAATGTGAGAAATTGCTGCTAAAGTTCTAAGCCTTGTAACGTCCTAGAAATATAAAAGGATGTTCAAAAAACGATGCCAATCTAAAGTAGATATATGGGGGATGTTAATTAGCAACAATTTTGTGTGGTATAACAGCCTGTCTTACAAGCAGATACATTTAAATTGAGAAAAATGTTAATTTTTGCAATTTTTCGCTAAATTTCGGTGTTTTTCACAATTAAATACTGAACATATCGAGCAAATTTTGCCAGTAACTTAAAGTGCAATGTGTCACGAAAAAACAATCCCAGAATCGCTTGCATAGGTGAAAGCATTCCGACGTGATTACCACATAAAGTGAAACATGTCAGATTTGAAAAATGAGGCTCTGTCAGGAATGTCAAAAGTGGCTAAAGAGGGAAGGGGTTAACAGGAGACTTGGGGATAACATTTTTGGTGTAAATATTATTGATTGAATCAACCACCTTAGAACAGAATATGAAAATAATGAAAAGTGTGTATTTTTTGTCTCTGCCAATATTTCCCTAAATAAAACTTCTGTATAAAAGAATATCCGATCCAAATTCGAAAAAGACTTGTGCCCTGAAAAAAAGAGAAAATATTTGGGTGAACTAAGAAACAAAAATAAAAATGACCTTTTAGGGTATTTTAATACACAGAGTAAACACTGTGCAACTTCTGTCTGGATTTTGAGTGCGAAAATCCCGCAGCTTATTACAGCAGCAGCAAAGTGGATGAGATTTGAACAAATCAACCAGATGCTGCAGAAAAATTACGCATAAATTGACCTGCACTGCAAATTATAAATCTGCAGCGATTCGGTGCACATTTGTTGCGGAATTTGCTTATTCGGTTTAATGAGAGAGTCAAATTCCGCGACAAATGCCATTGTTGTGGAATTTGCTTAGATTACGCTGCGTATTTGTAGCAAATTCCGCACGTAGAAAAAAAAAAGGCCTATGCTCACCTCTCATGGTGCACCAATTAAAAGCACCATATGGTGCCAATATTCAGCTGCACATCCTTGCATATTCTGGCTTGGACACATTGCAGACTTTTCCACAGCGTATCCAAAGCACCATTGGTCATGAAAGGGTTATACAACCACCTCTCTAGATGACCATATTTTACTGCAATATTGGGTAGTCATCTCAAAGAGGTTTCACTGTACTGTATATTGATTAAGTCATAAAAGGGTTAAAAAGTATTTAAAAGGTTAAGAGCGGATAACAAAATTCAGTCTGCAATTGAACTTTGTCCTAATAACCATAAAAGTTTACAGCTGCTATGCAAGAAGAAATAGTATCACATATTTTTATCATAAGGTGCTGCCTCAAGATAAAACATTCATTAGTATAAATGTAGCAGTCATTAGAGATTTAAAAAAAAAAAAAAGATGTTTTAAGAGAACCTGTCACGTGGCACATGCTGTTCAGTCAGCTGACAGTATGTTAGAGCTAGAGATGAGCGAACAACCGAACCCGGTTTCAGTCCGAACATCGTGAAAAGTTCGGTTCGCAGCGAATCCGAACTTCACCGGGTTCGGCCGAACACGTTTTGACCGAACCCGGCTACATTTTGGCGCCTGCCACATGTTAGATCTAAAATGGAGGCTTTCAAAATATCACCTGACATCAGGCTACCCCATAATGCCTTGCAAACGGCTCTCCCAGCCAATCGGGAGGCAGCATAGGGGCGGGCTCAAGCCTGCAATAAGAGTCTATGCACGGAGCTCAGCGACCATTTTAGAGACAGGAGCTGTAGGGATAGCGTCTCTGTGCAGTTAGGGAAAGCTTTAGGAATCTAAAAGCCAGGAATCCAGCAATCGAAGGGGCTCATCCACTACAGCGGGAGTCTACTCTACTCTCAACATCCAAATTGCAATACAAATTCTCCATTTGCCAAGCCAGTGTGTGAATAAGCTTTTATAAGGGGCTCATCCCCGTTGCATGGGTTAACATCCAACTTGCAATACAGGCAGGCAGCTGTAGTACTACAACGCCCAGCATTCCCTGAGTGCACAGTGGCTGATAGAAATTCTCATTCATTGCCATTTGCCAAGCCAGTGTGTGAATAATCTTTTATAAGGGGTTCATCCCCGTTGCATGGGTTAACAATCCAACTTGCAATCCAGGCAGGCAGCTGTAGTACTATAACGCCCAGCATTCCCTGAGTGCACCGTGGCTGATAGAAATTCTCATTCATTGCCATTTGCCAAGCCAGTGTGTGAATAAGCTTTTAGAAGGGGCTCATCCCCATTGCATGGGTTAACAATCCAACTTGCAATCCAGGCAGGCAGCTGTAGTACTACAACGCCCAGCATTCCCTGAGTCAGTGCAGTGGCTGATAGAAATTCTCATTCATTGCCATTTTCCAAGCCAGTGTGTGAATAAGCTTTTATAAGGGGGTCATCCCCGTTGCATGGGTTAACATCCAACTTGCAATCCAGGCAGGCAGCTGTAGTACTACAACGTCCAGCATTCCCTGAGTGCACAGTGGCTGATAGAAATTCTCATTCATTGCCATTTGCCAAGCCAGTGTGTGAATAAGCTTTTATAAGGGGTTCATCCCCGCTGCATGGGTTAACATCCAACTTGCAATACAGGCAGCCTTTGTAGTACTACAACGCCCAGCATTCCCTGAGTGCACCGTGGCTGATAGAAATTCTCATTCATTGCCATTTGCCAAGCCAGTGTGTGAATAAGCTTTTATAAGGGGCTCATCCCCGTTGCATGGGTTAGCATCCAACTTGCAATCCAGGCAGGCAGCTGTAGTACTACAACGCCCAGCATTCCCTGAGTGCACAGTGGCTGATAGAAATTCTCATTCATTGCCATTTGCCAAGCCAATGTGTGAATAAGCTTTTATAGGGGGCTCATCCCCGTTGCATGGGTTAACATCCAACTTGCAATCCAGGCAGGCAGCTGTAGTACTACAACACCAAGCATTCCCTGAGTGCACAGTGGCTGATAGAAATTCTCATTCATTGCCATTTGCCAAGCCAGTGTGTGAATAAGCTTTTATAAGGGGCTAATCCCCGTTGCATGGGTTAACATCCAACTTGCAATCCAGGCAGGCAGCTGTAGTACTACAACGCCCAGCATTCCCTGACTGACTGGCACCTTATGAGTCACTGATTTTCCGCCAGTCCAAATAACAATTTAATAGGGCCTAATTTCTGTCTAAGGGTTTAATTCAACGTGCTAATTAAGTACAGCCGGTGCCTTTGGTGCTATTATACAAGTCACAGCATACACTGACTGCCACCTATTCACAGTCACTCATTTTCAGCCAGTCCAAATAATATTTTATAAGGGCCTCATTCCTCTAGTAGGGGAAGGGGTTTTGATTCAACTTGCTGCACTCCAGCAGTGAAATGTCTGGTAAAAAAAAGGTTGTGAAAGGACGGGGTAGAGGAAAAAACACCCATGCCATGTCCTCTTCCAGTCCAAATGTTGGATCTGTTAGTGCCAGACCCAGTAACAGCATTTTTGGCACAAGACATGTGCCCAGTTCTACTAGTAGCAGCAGCCATGTGCCTGCTGGTAGTAGTAGCAGTATCAGCAAGCCAGACTTTCCATCTCCTCCGGTGGGCGGGTTATTTTAGACAATACGGCCATTGTGGACTGGTTGGCTGGCTCGCGGTCATCTCAGCAGGAAGACTCTGACGATCTGGCTTCAAGCCAGGTTTCGTTGGATTCCTCTACAGTTCCTTGGCACAGTGACAGTAGTAATATGAGTATTTCTAGCGTTTCCATTCCATCATCTATGTCTTCACTCCCCCTTCCTAGCGGGAAGCCATCTTTCCTGAGAGTCCTAAGAGACATCTCCTCGGGTGCGAAGGAAGATACTGAACAACATAGTGATGATGATTTGTTTTCCGCGAGTCAGCCAACGGAGTGTGTTGTGGCGGTGGAGGTGGAAGCGGTGTCCGAGACGCATAGCTGTGTTAGTGGGGGTGTTGGTGGTAGCCGTGGTGGCAGACGCAGTAATGAGGGGGGGCATGGAGACCACCATGATGTCACATCACATTCATAACACAGTGACAGAAGTGGCGGGGATGATGAGGAGGGCTATGATGATGTTGTTTTAGACAGGACGTGGGAACCAGCTGACGAGGTGATGACGGCGTCAGAGGAGGAGGGTAGTAGTGGCAGCACTGGCAGTGATAAACAGCCAAGCCGAGGTAGGGGCAGAAGTCAATCTGCAAAACGTTGCAGCGGTAGGGTCAGCTCAGGAGCCGGTGACGGCGACACTGCTGCTACTGGTGTAGGCTCCCGAAAAAAGCCTGCCAGACAAGGGGCAAGTTCGGGTGGTGGTGGACGTGGTACTACCTCTTTACGGTACTCTGCCGTGTGGCAATTTTTCTGTACCTTCCCGGAGGACGAAAACATGGCACAGTGCCATATCTGCAAGCAGAAAGTAAGGCGTGGACAGGGCAGCAATGTAGGAAGTACCGCTCTGCGTAAACACATGGAGCGACATCACAAGGCCATGTGGGACAATCGACATGCCCAACCATCATGTACATCTAATGAAGACCCCTCTGCCGCTGCTGCTGCTGCTGCTCCGAGTCCCTGTCATCTAAGTAGTAGCCAGGCATTATCCACCATCTCGTTGTCATCATCATCATCACTGTCATCTAGTGCTCCTCCTACGTCCCGTCAGTTATGCATTACGGAATTGTTGTCCAATAAGCAACAATATATACCCAGTCATCCACTTGTCGTGCGGCTTAATTCACACCTGGCTAAGTTGTTGGTTGTGCAGTCACTGCCGTACCACCTGGTCGACTCTGCCGGCTTCAAGCAATTGATGGCGTGCGCTCAGCCTAGGTGGCGAATACCTAGCCGCCATTACTTCTCCAAAACAGCTGTCCCTGCCTTGCACAAGCACGTGGAGGAAAAGGTGGGCCAGTCCTTGCAATTATCCGTGTGCAGCAGGGTACATGCCACCGTCGACAAGTGGAGCAGCAACTATGGGCAGGGACAGTACATGTCTTTCACGGCCCACTGGGTCAATATTTTGCAGTCCGATGCACCACCGCAGCAATGCCAGGCATTACCACCTCCACGCTTGTATCTTTCTGGTTCAACTCCGGACACAAGGCGCCTACCATCCTCCTCCTCCTACTCCTCCTCCTTGCCCTCCTGAATGGAGGTCTTCCCGTCCCCGACAGGACACAGCGTATCTTCCTCTCCTCCTCTTTTCAAAGGTGCAAGGTGAAGCGCCACAACGCTGTCTTACACCTGCTGAGCCTGGGCGAGAAAAGCCACACAGGGCAGGAGCTGCTGCTGTGCATCAAGGAGGAAATCGCACGCTGGCTGTGTCCTCTAAAACTCACACTGGGCAATGTTGTCTCCGATATCGGGAAGAACATTGTGGCTGCACTGCGTCTAGGTCACCTGACACACGCTCCTTGCATGGCACATGTGATCAATCTGGTCATAACACGCTTCTTAAAGTCATATGTTGCTTTGAAGGGTGTGCTGGCCATGTCCAGGTGGGTTTGCGTTCGCTTTAGACGTTCGTATGCATTTAAGCACGCCCTCCAAAACAATCTCCCAGAACACAGCCTGATTTGCGACGTTCCAACACGCTGGAATTCCACCCTGCACATGTTGGACCGTCTGTACGAACAGCGGAAAGCCGTGAATGATTTCCTGATGCAGCAGATGGGCAGCGTTTGGAGCCAGTGTAATTTCGAGCTCAGGCACTGGCAGCTGGTTAGAGACACATGTCGTGTTTTGAGGCCCTTTGAAGAGGGCACACGATTTGTGAGCCGTGACGCTAGCGGAATGAACGATGTTATGCCGCTGATATTCATTCTGGAGCAAACGCTCACAGCGATGATTCAACAAAGGATGGAGGGAGGATCACATCTGGCTATGGATGTTGAGGAGGAGGAGGAGGAGGATGAGGATGAGGAAACAGGACCTGAAGAGGAGCTGGATTTGGAGATTGAATAACAGGAAGGGATAGGGGATGAGGCAGCCGCACAACATGACAGTGATGATGACGAGTCTGACGACGACCTTGATGATGGACAACCATGGCAGTATGGGGCGGAGATGGAACCAACCGGGCCCTCTGAAACGCTGGCCAGGATGGCGAGCTGTATGCTTCGTTACTTGCGCGCTGACTGTCGTATTGTTAGCATGAAGCAAAGAGATGAGTACTGGATAGCCACACTTTTAGACCCTCGGTATAAAGGCAGAATAGGGGAGTTTTTTGCGCCTTCCGAGAGGGAGGCAAAATTGGCTTATTATCGAGAGAAGCTATGCAGCCAGCTTGTCACGGCTTTCAAACGGCAAACACCTGCTGCAAGCATGTCTGACCGTGGGGCCACTCTCCGCTCCCCACTGTCTCATCGTTCCACCGCCTCTGGCAGAGCTACCTCTGCAATAGGCGGCAGCAGCAGCAGCCAATTCAGTTTGGAAAATATGATGACAACATTTTTACATCCAATATCACACACATCGTAGTCACCAAAGGGATGTTCACCTTCCCCAGCACCTAAACAACCAGGTTCACTCGTACCTGGACTGTGCCCTTTCTCCGTCAGAAATCATGATCCCAGACCCCATGGACTTCTGGGTCAGCAGATTGGATCATTGGCAAGAACTGGCCCAGTTTTCCATGGGTGTACTGTCTTGTCCACCCTCCAGTGTAGCGTCAGAGAGGGTATTCATCACCCCTAAGCGAACAAGATTGTCCTCCAACAGCTTGGAAAATCTCACGTTTCCGAAAATGAATCAAGCGTGGATCGGTGAGGATTTTAAAACCCCTGTGCCTGATGCCACTGATTAGATCTGACATTGCTGCTGCTGCTGCTGCCGCTGCCGCCTGCTACTGCCGCCTGCTACTACAGGATTCTGTCCTGTCCACTCTTTTTTTAATGTGCCGCTGTTGGTGCTGCTACTACTTCTACCACCAATCCACCCCCAGCGCCGTCTGCTACAAGCAGGCCTGCCCCACCACAGGGCTTTGTCTGTGACTGTCCAGTCTGTTTTAATGTGCTGCTACTACTATTACCACCACCCTTGCTGTCAGTTGGCTACCTCTACTACCACCAATACACCTCCACTGCTGTCTGCTACAAGCAGGCCTGAGGCCAGCCCCACCACAGGGCTTTGTCTGTGACTGTCCAGTCTGTTTTAATGTGCTGCTACTACTACTACTACCACCCTTGTTGTCCGTTGGCTACCTCTACTACTACCAATACACCTCCACTGCCGTCTGCTACAAGCAGGCCTGCCCCACCACAGGGCTTTGTCCTGTGACTGTCCTACAAGCAGGCCTGCAGGGCTTGTGAAAAGTCATTGCTTGTTGCTTTTACATCCATGTATGGATGAACCCCGGCAGGCATCTGCCAATAAAAAGGGTACATTTTTGGAGGGCTTGTGAAAAGCCATTGCTTGTTGCTTTTACATCCATGTATGAATGAACCCCGGCAGGCATCTGCCAATAAAAAGGGTACATTTTTGGAGGGCTTGTGAAAAGCCATTGCTTGTTGCTTTTACATCCATGTATGGATGAACCCCGTCGGGCATCTGCCAATAAAAAGGGTAAATTTTTTGAGGGCTTGTCAAAAGCCGTTGCTTCTTCTTTTACCACCTTATATGTATGAACCCTGGCAGGCATCTGCCGCCAAAAATTGTTAATTTTTGTACCTTTTTTAACAATGCATTAAGCATACAACATGCACAAGTGCAGTGGTTTCTGTTAGTTATCACCGTGTCCCATCCATTTTCCTATAGCCATACATGTTGCCGTAACTTTGACACTAACTTTGCCTTAAAGACAGCTCAAAAGTACTTGGATACACTCATAGGTGACCTAAGAGTGTTATACAGGGCTTCTAGGGCTTTTAAACAGTGTTATACACGATTTTTAGGGGCTTTCTTGAATTACAGGTTCGGTCAGAACTAGTTCGGTCCGAATCAAATTTTTTCATAAGTTCGCTCATCTCTAGTTAGAGCAGGAGCAGCTGAGCAGATTAAAGTATAGTTTTGTGGGAAAATATTTACTATAACTTTTACTTTATATATATGACTCACTGCTTAGGGTATGTTCACACGGCCAAATTTCAGACGTATACGAGGCGTATTATGCCTCGTTTTACGTCTGAAAATAGGGCTGCAATACGTCGGCAAACATCTGCCCATTCATTTGAATGGGTTTGCCGACGTACTGTGCAGACGACCTGTTATTTACGAGTCGTCGTTTGACAGCTGTCAAACGACGACCCGTAAATTTACTGCCTCGGCAAAGAAGTGCAGGGCACTTCTTTGCCACGTAATTTGAGCCGTTCTTCATTGAAATCAATGAAGCACGGCTCAAGGTTTACGAGCGTCTCAGACGCCTCGTAAATTACGAGGAGGAGCTTTTACGTGTGAAACGAGGCAGCTGTTAACAGTCTGTCTTTTCACACGTAACTGCCTCTCAGCGTGTGAACATACCCTTAAGGGACTTTTACACTGGCCGACACTCGGCCGGTGCAGCGAGCGCCGATCAACGAGACATCGTTGATCGGCACTAGTTTGCTCCTGTCACACGGAGCTATGGATTGGGACGAGCGGTCAATACTCCATTCGCTCGTCCCCAAACATTATTATCACGTCGGCAGCGTGTCTCCCTTTTTACACAGGGAGATGTGCTGCCGACAATGCTAATATCTAACTTTTTAAAAATTATACGATCAGCAGATGATCAAGCGTTTGCTCGTTCATCTGCTGATCGCTGCCCTGTTTACACAGGGCAATTATCGGCAACGAGCGTTAAATGAACACTCATCTGCACGATAATCGCCCAGTGTTAAACCCCCTTAACCCCGGGCTTTATCCCTTGGCGACATGTCACCAGTGGCGGATTAAGTAGACCATAAGCCCTGGTCTTTTCCCTAAACTTGGGCCCCCCTTCTCCACTTCCGCACCCTGTCTATAGTTAACACCACTTTTATGTGTGAGTGCTGACAAATTTGTGTTAATATTTGCCTCGTCGTGGGGCCGTGTCCCTACATACTGACAGTCTCCAACGATTGCTGACAGTATCACACTGTGTAGGGACACATCCTCATGACAAGGGGAATGGTAACACCCATTTGTCTATTAGTACTGGGCTACACAAAGGCTTTTTGTGGAATACAAGGTTTTCCTAAAACGGACATGTCAGCAGAGGTGACACATTTTCTATAAATCCTGTGACTCACAGGTGACGTTTCCTCAGATTCTAGATGTACTTTTATGCTTTTCTTCTCTATCAGGTTCATACCTCAAGATGACTTCTCCCAGCCACAACATATGTTTGCAGAATTTGCTACTCAGATGTGTTCGTCTCCTCACTTCGGCTCCCCACTTTTCCAGCATTTAAACGATAAAATTCTCATGGTGCCAAAATACTATGCCCCTAAATATAATAGCACCATACACAGTGCCCCTGAATATAATAGTTCCATACACCGTCCCCTTAAATATATCAGTACCATACACTGTCCCCCGAATATAATTGTACCATACACTGCTCCCCTAAATATCATAGTACCATACACTGTGCCTGTAAAATAGTGTGTGGTTTAATAGCGGGGTTCGCCTCTAAATACAATTGTGTCAAACACTGTAAAGTAAAGCACCACACACACAAACAGTGCCCCCTGTAGACAGTGTCACTTACGAAGCCCACTGTAAATGGCGCCACTCACAGTGCCCCCTGTAGATAGTGCTCCTCATAGAGCCCCCTTTTAGACAGTGCTCTCTTTATATAGTGCCTCCTGTAGATAGTGACCCCAACACTGCCCACTGAAGAAAAACAAATATTACATTCTCATCTGTCCCCGTTCCTGTGCCGTCCTCCAGCGGCGCAGAACTGGTCTCTTCTGACCAGGCCTCGTCCAGCAGCATAACACTTCGTCACCTGCATCATTGGTAATGCGCCATATAGCGTGCTAGACAACTGATAGTTTCCGTGCCTTGCCAGCGCTAGATTGATCAATTGTATCTGCATCCTAAGGATGCGGACAAAATTGAGTGCAGTTCTGGGTCTCGCTTCTCTCTGGTTCTTCGAACCTGATGTAATTTTTTTTAAAACATTTATTTTTATTGGGTTCAAATAGTAATGGATACAGATAACAATGAACCTGATGTCATTTTAACAACTGCTTCGGTAGAACCGGCCATTACCATCCCTGCATGGGCCCCCTGGGAGCCTCGGATAGACACCCTAACCACCCATATGATAATCCGCCATTGCAGGTCACGTATAGTTGCATTGCTGCCCCCAAGGGATTAGTTCAATATCACATAACTGTATGTGACAGTGATGGAGCGGGCTATATTACAGCTGACACTCTTCTGTAACGGCAGAGACCAGAGCTAGCCTCACGATAAACCCCTTTAGATACCTCTGTCATAAGCATCCCTGCAACACATTCGCGAGGGTGCCGATGGTTGCTTTGGCAACCGGAGGCCTACCAATGCCTTCCTGGTCTGCCAATTGCAGAAGCCTATTAGTTTGCTGTCAGTGTAAAACTGACAGCTCTAATACACTGCAATACATAGGTAGTGCAATGTATTAGAATAGTGATCAGTTGTGCATTCCTTTAACTTTCATAGTGGGACTAGATGAAAAAGTTACTAAAAATATTATACAAAAATAAAATAATAAAAGTTTCAAGTAAAAAAAAATAAATCACCTTCTTCCCATAATAAGTGTTTTATTATAGGGAAAAAATTATAACATAAAAAAAAGTACACACACCTGATATTGTCATGTCCGTATTGAGCTGAACTATAAATCAATCATGTTATTTTTTCTGCAAGGTGAACGCTATAAAAAAACAAACAAACATCAAAATAATGCCAGAATCAGTTTTTTGGTCACCTCGCAAAAAAGGAATAAAAGTGATAAAAAAAAGTTGCCTATACCCCAAAATGGTACCAATAAAAACTACAGCCCATCCCTCAAAAAAACTAGCCCATAAACAGCTTTTCTTGATGGAAAAATACAGAAGTTATGGCTCTTAGAACATAAAAAAGAAATGTTGTTTTTAAAAAAAAAAAAAAAATTGTTTTTAAAGGATTTTATTGAGCAATTGCTGTAAAACATTAAAAAAAAACTATATACATATATGGTATCGCCGTAATCCCATCGACTGGCAGAAAAAAGTAAATATGTGGTTTATAGCGCACAGAGAAAACTTTCTTCCCTAAAAATAAATACAACCTGATCATAAAGTCGCATGTACACCAATATGGTACCAATGAAAACGACAGATCCCGAAAAAAATAAGTCCTCACACAGCTCCATCAACGAAAAAATAAAAAAGGTATGGTTCTGAGAATATGGCAAGACAAAAGGTGCAGAGTGTGTTCTAAAAGGGGGATAAGATTGGGCACCATTTATCAGTGCATAACAAAAAATAGATAGACCCAGGTAACTGGCGGGCACCTTAATTGGATTACAAACACTACCATTCCAAAGGCAACGAAAAAAGCACTTATTTCCCAAATACCCAAAAATATTCAGTGGTATAACAAAAACGTAACCTTTATTAAATATAGATAAATAGAACACACTAAACTAAATTTAACATTGCATGCGGTCTGATAGTGGAGTGAGTGACTGTTCAGAATATTGCAACATCCGTTGCTGATTGGGCATATGCCCCTATCGTTTGTCATTGATCTCCATTTGATATAATCAGATGTAGTGGCTGCAGTCCACTAGAAGTATACTACTACCAGATAACCGCAATAGTTAAAATCTTAAGAGCCCCCCTGACATGTTTTTCTACAACCGTAGCGTCCTCAAGGGTATGGGGCTAAAGGCCTATGTTCTTCCTCACATAATGTACGTCCTTCAGACGCTCCCATTGGATGTTCCCAGGGTATTTTTCATGGCATATCAGTGGAAAATTGTAATTTTCACTTTGCACCATCCGCTGCGAATTAACCCCTTCGCGCACCACGAGTTCGCGGAGACCACTCCATATGCTGCAGGTGTCAGCTGTGTATTATAGCTGACACCCAGGACTAACGGACAGGAACAGCATTTGTGCTGTTACAGGAGCCTGTAAAAATAACATTATACTGCAATACATTAGTATTGCAGTGTATTGTACCAGCGATCTAATGATCTAATAAATGCTGGTTCAAGTCCCCTAGGGGGACTAATACAATGTGTAAAACAAAAAATAAATAAAGTTATTATTAGTGAAAAAAATATATAATATATTTTAATATAATGTATTTAAAGTCCAAAAAAAAAAAAAAAAAAAATTGGTATGCTGCATCCGTAAAAGTCCGAACTATAACATTATATCATTATTTAACTCGCACGGTGAACGCCGTAAAAAAATAAAAATAATTTAAAGCGCCAAAATCTGTTTTTTGGTGACCTTAGCTTTTACATTTTTTTTTAATAAAATGTGATCAAAAAGTTGTATGTACCAAAAAATGGTACCAATTTTAGGGTGTTTTTCCTGTTTTGGTACCTCAGGGGCTTTGCGAACGCGACATATCACCCGAAAACTATTCCAGCAAAATCCGCGCTCCAAAATCCAAATAGTGCTCGTTCCCTTCTGAGCCCTGTCGTGGGTCCAAACAGCAGTTTATTACCACATATGGGGTATTACCGTAATCGAGAGGAATAGCTTTACAAGTTTTGGGGTTCTTTTTATTCTCATTTTCATTTTCACAGACTAATTCCAATAAATTTAGCAAAAGACCTGTGATGCTAACTAAAACCCTAGATAAATTCCTTGAGGTGTGTAGTAAAAACAGTGTCACTTTTGGGGACTTTCCACTGTTTTGGCACCACAAGACCTCTTCAAACCTGACATGGTGCCTAAAATATATTTTAAAAAATCCTCTAGGTGTTCCTTTGCTTCTGAGGCATGTGTTTCAGTCCATTAGCACACTAGGGCCACATGTCGGATATTTCTAAAAACTGCGGAATCTGGTCAATAAATTTTGAGTTGCATTTCTCTGGTAAAACTTTGTGTTACAGAAAAAATTTATTACAAATTAATTTCGGCAAAAAAAAATACATTTGTAAATTTCCCCTCTACTTTGCTTTAATTCCTGTTTAATGCTGTTTTGAATACTTTGAGGGGTGCAGTTTTTAAAATGGAGTGATTTATGGGGTCTATCTAGTATATAAGGCCCTCTAAGCCACTTCAGAACTGAACTGGTCCATGAAAAATAGCCTTTTGAAACTTTCTTGAAAATGTGAGAAATTGCTGCTAAAGCACTAAGCCTTGTAATGTCCTAGAAAAATAAAAGAATGTTCAAAAAACAATGCAGACATAAAGTAGACATATGGAATATGTGAAATAGTAATACCAAACAAAATAATTACTATATGTTTTATAAGCAGATACATTTAAAGTTACAAAAATAATAATTTTTGCAAACTTTCTTTAAATTTTGGTGTTTTTCACAAATAAGCAATGAATTTAATGACCAAATTTTTCCACTAACAAAGTGCAATATGTCATGAGAAAACAATCTCAGAATCGCTTGGATATGTAAAAGCATTCCAAAGTTATTACCACATAAAATGACATGTCAGATTTGAAAAAATGTGGCTGGTCCGAAAGGCCAAAATGAGCTTGGTCCTGAAAGGGTTAAAGGGCCATGGTGCGGTGCCGCTATCCTGAAGTTATACATTTAAGCTAGAATTTTTTGATTTTCACAAAGGATAAAGGAGAAAAAGCACCCCAACCTTTGTAAAGCAATTTCTCCCAAGTACGGCAATACCCCACGAGGTCATAAATGTTTTTTCACTAGAAATTAACCCTTTTCAGGACTGATGCATTTTTTGATTTTTAATTTTAGTTTTTCCCTTCCCGCTTTCCAAGAGCCATAAAGTTTTTTATTTTTCCGTCAATAGAGTGGTGTGAGGGCTTATTTCTTGCGAGAGGAGTTGTAGTTTCTAGTGACACCATTTAAAGTACCATTTAATGTACTGGGAAACTGAAAATAAAATAATTTGCAGGCTGAAATTGGAAAAAGCTGATATTCCTCCATTGTTTTTTGGGTTTAGTTTTTACGACATTTACCGTGCGTTAAAAACAAAAACTTATTTTTTTTCTGAGTCTTAATATGATTAAGGTTATAACAAATTAATAGTTTTTTTTATATTTTACTACTTTTACAAAGTAAAAACTATTTGTTAAAAAAAACTGTTTTGTTTCACCACATTCCGAGAGCCATAACTTTTTTTTATTTTTTGGTCGATTGAGTGGTGTAAGAGCTTATTTTTTGTGGGACGAGCTGTAGTTTTTATTGGTACCAATTTTTGATTACTTTTTATTAATTATTTTTTTTAGATGCTAAGGTGACCAAAAAACAGCGATTTTGTCATTTTAAATTCTCTATTTTTTTACGGCGTTCACCGTACAAGTTAAATAATTGTATATTGTATTAGTTCGGACTTTTACAAATGCAGCGATACCAATTTTGTTTATTTTTTTATTTTTTACATTACTTTAGAGGCAAAATGGGAAAGTTTTTTTTTTTGGACTTTAAATATATTTATATATGTTTTTCACTTATAATAACTTTATTTACAGGTTTTTTTTGCACATTGTATTAGTCCTCCTAGGGGACTTGAACTAGCGATCATGCGTAATGCAGTATATTACGCATTACGTTAGTATATTGCACTAGTATATTGTTAGTATATTGCACTAAGGTATTGCAGTATAATGTCATTTTTACAGGCTCCCGTAACAGCGCGACCGCTGTTCCTGTTCGTTAGTGCCGGGTGTAATACACAGCTGACACCTGTCGCATATGAAGCGGGCACAGCGCATGAGCCCGCTCCATATAAAACCCCCCGCACCACGACATGCTTTTAAGTCGTGGTGCACAAAGGGGTTAATGCGCAGCAGATCGTGCAAAGTGAAAATTTAAATTTTCCACTGATATGCCATTTTAATGCACAATATGCTGTGCCCAGTTTGTGCCACTGAAGACAAATACCTCATACAATGTTGAGCGGCTTCTCCCGGGTATAAAATGTCATATGTGTGGGTTTTTGGGCACGCTGTAGGGCTCCGAAGATAGGGAGTGCCATTTGGTTTTTGGAGCGCAGATTTTGCTTGGTAATAGTTCTGTTTGGGGTTTTGCTGGTATTTCAATTTATAATGAGGGGGCATATGTAAGCTGGGCAGAGTACATCAGGGCATAACAAGAGGGTATAATAATGCGGTAAATAAATAATAATTCATAGATATGTGGCCAGTGTCGCACTGATAAATGGTGCCCAATCATATCCGCTTTTGGAACGATCTGCACAATTTCTGTCGCTATATTCTGAGAGCCATTTTTCTTTTTTCTTCACCAGAGCTGTGTAAGGGCTTATTTATTGTGGGGCAATCTGTAGTATTCATTGGTACCATTTTGGGGTACAAGCGATTTTTTTATTTTTTTTTATCACTTTTTATTAGATTTTTTGGCAAGCAAGGTGCCAAAAAAAAAAAGAAATTCTGACAATGTTTTTTTTTGTTGTTTTTTTTTACAGTGTTCTCCGTGCGCTATAAATGACATTTTACTTTATTCTACGGGTCGATACGATTACGGCAACCCCATATATATATATATATATATATATATATATATATATATATATATATATATATGTTTTTTTGTAATATTTTGTGGCGTTTGCGCAATAAAATCACTTTTCCATAAAAAAATAAATTTTTTGTGTCACCATTTTCTGAGAGCAATAACTTTATTTATTTTTCAGTCAAAAAATCCGTGTAAAGACATTTTTTTTGGTACCATTTTGGGTTACATGCGATTTTTTGATTTTTTTTATTACTTTTTATTCGATTTTTTTGGCAAGCAAGGTGCCCAAAAAAATAAAATTCTGACAATGTTTTTTTTTTTTGTTTTACAGTGTTCACCGTGCGCTATAAATGACATTTTACTTTATTCTACGGGTCGATACTATTAAGGCAATACCATATGTGTATAGTTTTTTTTTAATGTTTTGTGGCGTTTGCACAATAAAATCACTTTTCTATAAAATAATAAATTTTTTGTGTCACCATTTTCTGAGAGCCATAACTTTTTTTTTTATCTTTCAATCAAAAAAGCTGTATAAAGACTTGTTTTTTGCCGAACGGGTTGTAGTTTTTATTGGTACTTTTTTGGTGTACATGCGATTTTTTTGATCACTTTCTATTCTGCTTTTTGGGATGGGTGATGTGATTTGGGCATGGTTTTTTAATAATTTTTTTGGCGGTGTTCACCCTGCGGGAAAAATAGTGTTATATTTTTATATATTGGGTCGTCATTAACGGTTTAATTTTTTTCCTTTAATAAAAGACATAGGAAAAAAAGCATTTTTTATTTTTTGAACTTATAATATATTTTTACACTTTTATAAAACATGTTTATTACCTTTTTTTTTTTTACTTGAAGACCTGCAGCACTGATAGCTACTGTAATACATTACACTACCTAGGTAGTGTAATGTATTATAAACGGTCAGTGTGACGCTGAGAGTCACACTGACCAGAAACCTAAGAGGACCAGCATCCGGCTGGTCCTCATAGGCTTCCGTGCATGGCAGACCCGGAGGCCGTTGTACGGCCTCCGGTTTTGCCATGACAACCGATGCCAGCACCCGCAATCGGTCCCAGCGAAAGTTTGTTGTAGCAACAAACTTTGCAGTTTGTTGCTACAACAAACTTTCCCTGCGATCACATGATCGGGACCTAAACCAATCAGGTCCCGATAATGTCTCTGGTACAAGAGGTAGGGGTTAACAGCGCGATCCAGGTGTCAGCACTACTCTGAGACACCCGATCGCGCTTTTAACACCCAACGTGAATTCATGTCGGCGCTGCACAGAGCCCAGCAAGCGCCGACATGAATTTACTGTGGGTGGTTGGAAAGCGGTTAAAGGGCAATAGACTCAGTCATTTTCCAAACCCTTGGTGCTGGAAGTATAGGATATTTTTAAAACGCGGGATGTCACTATCCACTCCTTGAGTGGAATATGAAGCTAAAAAAAAATCAATTCGCCCCTTGTAAAGGATCTGCCAGGCACAGCTTCGGGGTTAACGCCCATAGATAATCAGTCTGCACCTGCTTCTATGTCTGTGAGACTGACTCCATCTTCCACCACTCAGGGTGGCAGGCTTAGGAGTGGGAGAGCCTATCACAGCCTGGCCAGACGGAGCTAGCTCCCGCCCTCTGTCTATTTATACCTGCCTTTCCTGTTCCTCCTTTGCTTGTGATTCTTGTTTGGTTTCCTGGCCCTGCTGCAGCTTCTTGTACCATTGTCCTTGCTTCATATTGACCCTGGCTTGCTAACTACTCTCCTGCTTTGCGTTTGGTACCTCGTACACTCCTGGTTTGACTCGGCTTGTTTACTACTCTTCTGCTCTGCGTTTGGCACCTCGTACTCTCCTGGTTTGACTCGGCTTGTTCACTTCTCTTGTTGCTCACGGTGTTGCCGTGGACAACTGCCCCTTTCTCCCCCTAGCTCTGTGTACCCTTGTCTGTTTGTCTGTCGTGCACTTATTGAGCGTAGGGACCGTCGCCCAGTTGTACCCCGTCGCCTAGGGCGGGTCGTTGCATGTAGGCAGGGACTGAGTGGTGTGTAGATTAGGGCTCACTTGTCTGTCTCCCCACCCCCGTCATTACACCGCTTGTGTAAGCCTTTTTGGTAGATCCAAACCCAGACTGTGGGCAGGTCTTAATAAATTATATGCAGAGCCCTTTAGATTATAAAAGGGGCTGGTCAACCTCCAGGCTGTCAGGTTGAAACTCTCAGCAAATGCAGGGTCTCTCCCTACAGGTCCAGGCCCTGGCTCAGAGGGTCAACCAGCCTGATGCTACCATGGTAGTCCCCCTCACCTCACCTCTTGAACCCCACCTCAAGTTGCCCGACCGGTTCTCAGGGGACCGCAAGACTTTTCTCTCCTTTCGGGAGAGTTGTAGGCTCTATTTTTGTTTAAAGCCCCACTCCTCAGGTTTTGAGAGCCAGCGGGTGGGTATAATTATGTCCTGGCTCCAGGAAGGGCCCCAAGAATGGGCCTTCTCCTTGGCTCCTGACGCCCCTGAACTTTCCTCCGTTGATCTTTTCTTTTCTGCTCTCGGACTCATCTATGACGAGACTGACAAGACTGCTTTTTCCGAGAGTCAGCTGGTGACCTTACGTCAGGGTAAGAGACCTGTTGAGGAGTATTGCTCTGACTTTAGGAAGTGGTGCGTAGCTTCTTGGTGGAATGACCCTGCCTTAAGGTGCTAGTTTAGGTTGGGTCTGTCGAACGCCCTGATAGATCTGCTAGTTAGTTATCCCTCTTCTGACTCCCTAGACCAGGTTATGGCTTTAGCGGTACGACTTGACCGACGTCTCAGGGAACGACGACTTGAACGTCTTGATGTTTTCTCCTCTGACTCCCCCATGATGCCTCCCGAGGTTCCGTTGCTTCGTTCCTCCCCGGAAGACACGGAGGTATCTATGCAACTTGGGGCCTCCGTGTCCCCCCAACAACGTAGAGATTTCCGCAGGAAGAATGGTCTCTGCTTCTACTGTGGGGATGACAAGCATCAAGTGAACAACTGTCCTAAGCGTAAGAATGCAGCCGGAGAAATTCCGCGCCTAAGTGATCATCGGGGAGGTCCCTTGGGCGCACAGGTATTTCCCGTAAATATGAAACATAATAAAATTTTGCTTCCATTTCAGGTCTCTTTTGGTGGTAGGTCTGCTACCGGCAGTGCCTTCGTGGATTCAGGGTCTTCTGCTAATATCATGTCTGTGGAATTTGCTATGTCTCTAGCTATGCCTTTGATTGATTTGCCTAAACCTGTCCCGGTAGTGGGTATCAACTCCACTCCTCTTGCTAATGGTTATTTTACACAGCATACCCCTGTGTTTGAACTCCTTGTTGGCTCCATTAATTTGGAGCAGTGCTCTGTACTGTTAATGCAGGGATTATCGTCCGATTTGGTTTTAGGCCTTCCCTGGTTGCAGTTGCATAATCCCACGTTTGACTGGAATTCTGGGGACCTTACCAAGTGGGGTAATGAATGCTTGACGTCATGTTTTTCTGTTAATTCTATTTCTCCCCCTGAGGTGGTGAACACGCTACCTGAGTTTGTTCAGGACTTCGCCGATGTTTTCTTTAAGGAGGCCTCCGAAGTGTTACCTCCTCATAGAGAATATCATTGCGCAATCAATTTGGTACCAGGAGCTAAGCTCCCTAAGGGTAGGATATTTAATCTCTCTTGTCCCGAACGTGAAGCCATGAGAGAGTATATCCAGGAATGCCTGGCCAAGGGTTACATTCACCTCTCTACTTCTCTGGTAGGTGCTGGCTTCTTCTTCGTAGGGAAGAAGGATGGTGGTCTTAGGCCATGCATTGACTACCGAAGCTTGAATAAGGTCACTGTAAGGAACCAGTATCCCCTTCCTCTGATTCTTGATCTCTTTAATCAGGTTCAGGGGGCCCAATGGTTCTCTAAGTTTGATCTATGGGGGGCGTATAACCTTATCCGCATCAAAGAGGGGGATGAGTGGAAGACTACGTTTAACACGCCCGAAGGTCATTTCGAATACCTCGTCATGCCCTTTGGGTTGTGTAATGCTCCCGCGGTCTTCCAGAATTTCATAAATGAGATTTTAAGAGACTACCTGGGGTTATTTCTTGTAGTGTACCTTGATGACATACTTGTGTTTTCCAAGGACTGGTCCTCCCACATTGAGCATGTCAGGAAGGTGCTCCAGGTCCTTCGAGAAAACAAACTGTTTGCAAAGACCGAAAAATGTGTGTTTGGGGTGCAGGAGATACAATTGTTGGGCCAAATCCTCACTCCTCATGAATTCTGCAAGGTCCAGGCTGTGGCGGAATGGGTCCAACCTGCCTCCCTGAAGGCGTTACAGTGCTACCTGGGGTTTGCTAATTATTACAGGAGGTTTATTGCTAACTTCTCGGTCATCGCTAAGCCTCTTACGGATCTCACTCGCAAAGGTGCTGATCTCCTCCACTGGCCTCCTGAGGCTGTCCAGTCTTTTGAGGTCCTTAAGAAGTGCTTTATCTCAGCCCCGGTGCTGGTTCAGCCCAACCAAATGGAGCCATTTATCGTGGAGGTTGACGCGTCCGAGGTGGGAGTGGGGGCTGTCTTGTCCCAGGGTACCAGGTCCCTCACCCATCTCCGTCCCTGTGCCTACTTCTCCAGGAAGTTTTCACCCACTGAGAGTAACTATGATATTGGCAACCGCGAACTCTAAGCCATTAAATGGGCATTTGAAGAGTGGCGCCACTTCCTGGAGGGGGCTAGGCACCAGGTAACGGTCCTTACCGACCACAAGAATCTGGTTTTCCTAGAATCGGCCTGGAGGCTAAACCCGAGACAAGCTCGTTGGGCGTTATTTTTTACCAGATTCAACTTTGTGGTTAACTATAGGGCTGGGTCTAAAAATGTTAAGGCTGATGCACTGTCACGTAGCTTCATGGCCAGCCCTCCTTCGGAGGAAGATCCTGCTTGTATTTTGCCTCCAGGTATAATAATTTCCGCTATTGATTCTGATTTAGTCTCTGAAATTGCGGCTGATCAAGGTTCAGGTCCCGGGAGCCTTCCTGAGAACAAGCTGTTTGTTCCCCTGCAATTCCGGCTAAGGGTACTTAGGGAAAATCATGACTCTGCACTATCTGGCCATCCAGGCATCCTGGGTACCAAGTACCTCATTGCTAGAAACTATTGGTGGCCTGGGTTGCATAAAAGATGTTAATGCCTACGTCGCCGCTTGTGAAGTTTGTGCTAGGTCCAAGACTCCCAGGTCCCGACCAGCGGGCTTACTATGTTCTTTGCCCATTCCCCAGAGACCTTGGACCCATATCTCCATGGATTTTATCACCGATTTGCCTCCATCTCAAGGCAAGTCGGTGGTGTGGGTTGTAGTAGACCGCTTCAGTAAGATGTGCCACTTTGTGCCCCTTTAAAAAACGACCCAATGCTAAGACGTTAGCTACCTTTTTTGTCAAACACATCCTGCGTCTCCATGGGGTCCCTGTCAATATTGTTTCTGATAGAGGGGTACAATTTGTTTCATTGTATTGGAGAGCCTTCTGTAAAAAGTTGTAGATTGATCTGTCCTTCTCCTCTGCCTTCCATCCTGAAACTAATGGCCAAACTGAGAGGACTAATCAGTCTCTAGAACAATATTTAAGGTGTTTTATCTCTGACTGTCAATATGATTGGGTCTCATTCATTCCCCTCGCCGAATTTTCCCTTAATAACCGGGTCAGTAACTCGTCAGGGGTTCTCCCCCTTTTTCTGTAATTTTGGGTTTAATCCACGGTTCTCTTCCGTTTCACCTGGTAGTTCCAACAATCCTGAGGTAGAGGTCATTCATCGAGAACTGTGCACAGTCTGGGCCCAGGTTCAGAAGAACCTAGAGGCGTCCCAGAGCATACAAAAAACTCAGGCAGATATAAAACGTTCTGCTAACCCCTTGTTTATGGTCGGGGATCTGGTGTGGCTATCGTCTAAAAATTTGCGCCTTAAGGTCCCGTCCAAGAAGTTTGCTCCCCGGTTTATAGGGCCGTACAAGGTCATTGAAGTCCTCAATCCTGTCTCCTTCCGACTGGAGTTGCCCCCATCTTTTCGAGTACACGACGTGTTCCATGCCTCCCTCCTTAAACACTGCTCCCCGTCCTTGGGTCCCTCGAGGAAACCTCCGGTCCCTGTTCTCACCCCTGAGGGGGCAGAATTCGAGGTGGCCAAGATTGTGGACAGCAGGATGGGTCAAGGCTCCCTCCAGTACCTTGTCCATTGGAGAGGATACGGGCCTGAGGAGAGGACTTGGGTACCCGCTCGGGATGTTCACGCTGGGATTTTTGTCAGGAGGTTTTACCTTTGTTTCCCCAGTAAACCAGGTCCACTTAGAAAGGGTCCGGTGGCCCCTCATAAAAGGGGGGGTACTGTAAAGGATCTGCCAGGCACAGCTTTGGGGTTAACGCCCATAGATAATAAGTCTGCACCTGCTTCTATGTCTGTGAGACTGACTCCATCTTCCACCACTCAGGGTGGCAGGCTTAGGAGTGGGAGAGCCTATTACAGCCTGGCCAGACGGAGCTAGCTCCCGCCCTCTGTCTATTTATACCTGCCTTTCCTGTTCCTCCTTTGCTTGTGATTCTTCTCGTTTAGTTTCCTGGCCCTGCTGCAGCTTCTTGTACCATTGTCCTTGCTTCATATTGACCCCGGCTTGCTGACTACTCTCCTGCTCTGCGTTTGGTACCTCGTACACTCCTGGTTTGACTCGGCTTGTTTACTACTCTTCTGCTCTGCGTTTGGCACCTTGTACTCTCCTGGTTTGACTCGGCTTGTTCACTTCTCTTATTGCTCACGGTGTTGCCGTGGGAAACTGCCCTTTCTCCCCCTAGCTCTGTGTACCCTTGTCTGTTTGTCTGTCATGCACTTATTGAGCGTAGGGACCGTCGCCCAGTTGTACCCCGTCGCCTAGGGTGGGTCGTTGCAAGTAGGCAGGGACTGAGTGGTGTGTAGATTAGGGCTCACTTGTCTGTCTCCCCACCCCCGTCATTACACCCCTTGTGTAAGCCTTTTTGGTAGATCCAAACCCAGACTGTGGGCAGGTCTTAATAAATTATATGCAGAGCCCTTTAGATTATAAAAGGGGCTGGTCAACCTCCAGGCTGTCAGGTTGAAACTCTTCAGGACCTGGCAGAGTTGAGTGCTGTTAGATACCAAGTTCTGCACTGGGGTGGAAGTCTCCAGGAACCTCCTCGACTCATCTGAATGAGTTAGGAATATCATGATCTCTGTGGCCAAAACGGTATGATTGCTTTTACTGTGGCCTGATCTTGCCTGATTTTCATCAATACCCTAGGTATCAAGGAAATCGGAACAAAAACATGGGCAAGCCTAAACCTCCTAGGGATGGACACTGCATCTGCTGCGAATGGATTGTGCCCCTGATAAAGGGAGAGAAATGTTTCCCCCTTAGTACTGAACCTCTTCACCATGAGATCAATCTCTGGCACTTCCCACATCCTGGTGATCTGCTTGAAGACCTATAGATTCAGAGACATTGCTCTCGGCCTATTAGACTTTGACTCAGTCAGTCAGCAATAATGTTGAGGGGGCCTTTACATGGACTGCTCTCCCCTGGACTTGCAGAGTATATAATATGGCTTTGATTTCCCTTAGTATCAAAGACATAGAGCTCTGGAGGGGACACTTTGAGGCCCGGACTGTATACCACTGCAGGTGTACTACCAACATAGTTGAGATGCATCTGTAGTCAACAGAATCCAGATTCTGGATCAGGGACTTCCAGTTTCCACATCTAACAGATTCAAGAGTTTGAAATTACAGGGTGTACCTATTGTTCAACCGCAACGGGTTGCATTATCTTAGGTTCTGGATCTCTCCCTGGAGGGGTTGCAAGTGCGCTGAGGCCAAAAAAAAAATGCTTTTTCAGCTGCTAACCTAATCATGTTAAGGTATGCATCTTTCAAGACTAAGGAGGACATGAAATCTCATTTCCATGGATGTGATTGTCTCCAATTTGAATTTCCTTCTTCCAGAAGAATCGGAGGTCGATACTTTTCTTGCTTTTGCCCAAAGGCTTAGGAGCTAGAATTGCAGAAGAATGCACTCTAGTTCCTCTCCCAGGAGTAGGGACCTCCTCTAGGAACTTCCTTTCTAGGAATTGTAGAAAGGAGACATCCAGGATGACCTGATGTAAAGGAGCAGAACGGGAAATCTTTCCAGAGGAAACGAATGAAAATCTATTAAATAGTCGGACTGTATGATCTTCAACCATAGGATAGTTATAATTTGCCAGCTTTAGAAGAGACGCCTCCTACAGAAAGGGATCTGGGGTCAGAGTTTGGTCTTTCTGGTGTCAGAAATTAAATCAGAATCACCGCCTCCATTGTGAAGTGCGACTTAACGCAGATCCCTGCTCGGTCATCCTGATTGACTTTATTCAGGGCTATGGAGCCTCTTAATCCCCTTCTAGGGACCCTTGGCCTGCCTCGGTATTGACTTTTGGACATCAGAGAAAGTTTTCACGTTGAAAGATCTATGTCTACCTCAAATGACTGCAGTAATGATTATCCCTTCTTGTTAGAAAAGTTCTCTATATTTTTAATCTGCTCGGATCCAGAGTCTATTGACTCATACTTTAACTCACAGAGGCTGTACTTGGAAGCATTAACTGCGACTCAGAGTTTAAGCTAGAGAGAGTGTCTACCAGTGGTGGATAGGGCCATAGCCTTGTCTGACAACCTTAGCTGTTGGGATAGTATCACCCATGTAGTCAGGGGTCAAATTGATGACATCATCACATGTAACTCCGGCTTCTATATTAACTTGGATGTGTTAGAATCCATTTTTCTTGGAAATTTCCAGAAGTTAATGGATTCCCAGCCATCTCTTCCAACGCTGCTACTTGCGAGGACTTAGGGCTCGTCCACATGTAATGAAATTGCTGCAGAAATTGCATTGAAAGTAGCAGACATTCCGCTGCGAAAAAAACGCACCATTTCCTGCATTGTTTATTGTAGAAAATGGTGCATATTCTGCTGCGTTTTTCACAATGCTTGGAGATGGTGATATCTCCAATGAAAAACTCAGCAACTCAGTCCACTTTCTGTATCCGGAATTGACATGCTGCGGTCTGAAAAATACGCACCACAGGTCAATATCTTGTTGGAATTTTTACACAGCGTGTGGATGAGATTTGTTAAATCTCACCCACTTTGCTGCTACTGTATTCTGTTGCATTTTTTCAGTCTGCAATTCTTGACGGAAATAATTCAGCAATTCTGCTACGTGTGGACAAGCCCTTAACCCCTTAAGGACGCAGGCTTGTTTTGGCCTTAAGGCTCAGAGCCCATTTTTCAAATCTGACATATTTCACTTTATGTGGTTATAACGTCGGAATGCTTAAACCTATCCAAGTGATTCTGAGAATGTTTTCTCGTGACACATTGGACTTCATGTTCGTGGTAAAATTTGGTCAATATATTCAGTGTTTATTGGTGAAAAATTGCAAAATTGTGAGAAAATTTTGAAAAAATAGCATTTTTCAGAATTTAAATGCATCTGCTTGTAAAACAGACGGTTATACCACTCAAAATAGTTACTAGTTCACATTTCCCATATGTCTACTTTAGATTGGCATCGTTTTTTGAACACTATTTTATTTTTCTTTGACGTTACAAGGTTTAGAACATAAACAGCAATTTCTCATATTTTTAAGAAAATTTCAAAAGCCTTTTTTTTAAGGTACCTGTTCAGTTCTGAAGTGGCTTTGAGGGGCCTATGTATTAGAAACCCTGATAAAACAACCCATTTTAAAAACTAGAACGTTTTTAACCCTTCAGGCATTTCACAAGAATTAAAGCAAAGTGGAAGTGAAATTTGCAAATTTCATTTTTCTTGCTGAATTTCAATATTATTAAAAAAAAATTCTGTAACACAGACGGTTTTACCAGAGAAATACTACTAAATATGTATTGCCCAGATTCTGCAGTTTTTAGAAATGTCCCACGTGTAGCTCTAGTGTGCTCGTGGACTAAAACACAAGCCCTAGAAGCAAAGAAGGACCTAGTGCATTTTGAGGCCTCTTTTTTATTAGAATATATTTTAGGCAGCATGCCAGGTTTGAAGAGGTGTTGAGGTGCCAAAACAGTAGGAATCCCCCAATAGTGACCCCATTTTGGAAACTAAACCCCTCAAGGAATTAATTTATGGTTGTTGTTACCATTTTGACCGCACAGTTTTTTCACAGCACCTATTTGAATTGGGCTGTGAAATTAAAAAGATGAATTTTTTTTCCAATAGGATGCCATTTGTGATCAAAATTTCTTATTTTCACAGGGAACAAAATACCCCATTTTGTTGCCCAATTTGTCCTTAGTCCGGCAATACCCCATTTGTGGTGATAAACTTCCATTTGGGCCCATGGGAGGGCTCAGAAGGAAAAGAGCACCATGTGTTTGTTGGAGTCCAGATTTTGCTGGATTGGTTTTCGGGTGCCATGTCGCATTTGCAGAGCCCCAGAGGTATCAAAGCAATGTCCCACGTGTAGCTCTAGTGTGCTCGTGGACTAAAACACAAGCCCCAGAAGCAAAGAAGGACCTAGTGCATTTTGAGGCCTCTTTTTTATTAGAATATATTTTAGGCAGCATGCCAGGTTTGAAGAGGTGTTGAGGTGCCAAAACAGTAGGAATCCACAAGAAGTTACCCCATTTTGGAAACTACACCCCTCAAGGAATACAAATATGGTTGTTGTTACAAATGAAAATGTCATTTTTTCCAATAAGATATCATTTTGTTATCAAAATTTCTTATTTTCACAGGGAACAAAATACCCCATTTTGTTGCGCAATTTCTCCTGAGTGCAGCAATACCCTATTTGTGGCGATAAACTGCCGTTTGGGCCCATGGGAGGCCTCAGAAGGGAAGGAGCGCTGTGTGTTCTTTGGAGTGCAGATTTTGCTGGCTTGGTTTTCGGGTGCCCCAGAGGTATCAAAGCAATGGAAACCCACCAGAAGTGACCCCATTTTGGAAACTACACCACTCAAGGAATTCATTTATGGGTAATGTGACCATTTAGACACCATAGTTTCTTCACAGAACTTATTTGAATTGGGCTGGGAATTAAAACAAAATAAAATTTTTCCAATAATATGTATTTTCGGCTGAAAATTTCTTATTTTCACAAGAAATAAAATACCCCATTCTGTTGCGCAATTTGCCCAGAGTGCAGCAATGCCCCATTTGTGGTGATAAACTGCCGTTTGGGCCCATGGGAGGGCTCAGAACGAAAGGACCACCATTTGGCCTAATGGGGATTTTCTGGTGCGAAGTCATGTATGCAGAAGCCCCTGAGGTACCAGTACAGTTGAAACCCGCAGAAGTGACCCGGTTTTAAAAACTACACCCTTGAGGCATTCATCTAGAGGTGTAGTGAGCATTTTGACCGGAGACATACACGCCATAAACTGTAATGTTGGTTCTCACGGGTACGGCAATACCCTCAATGTGGCTGTTATCAGCTGCCTGGGCACATGGCAGGGCTCAGAAGGGAAAGATGAGGAGGATAAGATGTGCGGAGTGCATCAGGTTAAGTAAAATTGGGGTAAATGATAAACCAAAGGATGTACGATAAATTTTAAAACACTCTTTCATACAGAGCTCTGGTTTTTCAGGACACGCGTCACATTGATATATTGTGTCCTCCCTTATCCCCCTCTTATAGCAGACTTTGCACCTCTTTTGATTTTTTCCCTTCTTGCCAGTTTGGGGAACTTCTCCAGGAAAGTGTTGCCCTGGTACGATGTGTGTGGCCCCGCTTCCAGAAGTACTGGGTGCCCCCCCCCCTTCCTGGTCCCTAAAGATTAGGTTCTTGATAACCACCTCTTGAAATTCCAGGAAAGTTCCCGTCTGGCCTGTACATCGACGTAGCACGTACACATTGTACAATGCCATCTGTATGATGTGCACGGCCAGCTTCTTCTACCACACCGCATGGCGCTGTAGGGCTTCAGGACTTGATCTGACAAGTCCACCCCTCCCGTGTACCTATTGTATTCCAGGATGCAGTCTGGTTTGGGGATCTCTGTACTGGTACCTCGTACAGGTACATGGGTACTGGTGTGGCATCTCTCTTGTCTTGTACTTGACACACAATATGTTGCTGCTAGAATGTGCCCTGCTCTCACCCCTTCTTGTTTGCCCAAGCAGAGTCTTAGGGAGGCCTCTCAGATTTCTTCTAGCAGTGCCGCATGCCACAGGACTTCTGGAAGCGAGGCAGTTGAAGAGTGGGATGCTGGTATAAAAGTTATCCAGGTAGAGGTGGTAACCCTGGTCCAGCAGTGGGTGCACCAAATCCCACACAATTTTTGCATCATTAACTCCCAGTAAGGGGGGGAGGCATTATGGGGGTTGACTACTGGTGTCCTTCCCTTTATATATCCTAAATCTGTAGGTATACCCTGATGCACTCTCGCACAGCTTATACATCTTCACGCCATACCTTGCCTTCTTAGGGCATGACCACACGTGGCGGATTTCCTCCGCAACTGTCCGCATCAATGCCGCACAGAATCTGCGTTGCAGATTCTGCTGCGGATCTGCACAAAATGTGCAGTAAATTGATGCGGACTAGCTGCTGCGGACTGCGGGAAAAGTGCTTCCCTTCTCCCTATCAGTGCAGGATAGAGAGAAGGGACAGCACTTTCCTTAGTGAAAGTAAACAAATTTCATACTTACCGGCCGTTGTCTTGGTGACGCGTCCCTCTTTCGGCATCCAGCCCGACCTCCCTGGATGACGCGCCAGTCCATGTGACCGCTGCAGCCTGTGCTTGGCCTGTGATTGGCTGCAGCCGTCACTTAGACTGAAACGTCATCCTGGGAGGCCGGACTGGAGACAGAAGCAGGGAGTTCTCGGTAAGTATGAACTTATATTTTTTTACAGGTTGCTGTATATTGTGATCGGTAGTCACTGTCCAGGGTGCAGAAACAGTTTTACTGCCGATCGCTTAACTCTTTCAGCACCCTGGACAGTGACTATTTACAGACGTCTCCTAGCAACGCTCCCGTCATTACGGGAGCCCCATTGACTTCCTCAGTCTGGCTGTAGACCTAGAAATACATAGGTCCAGCCAGAATGAAGAAATGTCATGGCAAAAAAGCAAGACGCATCCGCAGCACACATAACATGTGCATGACAGCTGCGGACTTCATTGCGGAACTTAGAATCTCCATTGAAGTCAATGGAGAAATTCCGCCATGAGTCCGCCACTGCTCCGCAACAGACAGAGCATGCTGCGGACACCAAATTCCGCTCCGCAGCCTATGCTCCGCAGCGGAATGTTACGCATCGTCTAAACGAACACTTCTAAATAGAAGTGGAAGTCAATGCAGAAACGGCTCCGCTGCGGATTAACGCTGCGGAGTGTCCGCAGCGGAATTTAAGTGAAATTCCGCCACGTGTGAACCCGGCCTTACACGGCAGGTACTCGCGGAATTGAACCCTCCCTTTAAAATCTACCAAGGACTCATCAATTGAAATACACTTCTCGGGGGTGTATGCTTGGGAAAACCGGGCATTGAAACGGTCTAATAGGGGTCTCCGTATATACAAACGGTCAAAACTGGGGTCATCTCGGTGTGGGCACGGCTCATTATCAGTATAATGTAAGAAGCGAAGTATTGCCTAATTTATTTATTTTTTTAGGTTCCAGTTCAGTTCTGAAGTTGCTTTGAGGGACCTATATATTAGAAACCCCTACGAAACACCCCATTTTAGAAACTAGTCCCCTCAAAGTATTCACAACCGCATTTAGAAAGTTTATGAACCCTTTAGGTGTTTCACGGGAATTTAGAACAAAGTAGAGGTGAAATTTAAATTTTTTTTTTTGTCAGAAAATCCTCTTTATACCATTTTTTTTATAACACAATAGGTTTTATCAGAGAAACGCAACTCAATACTTATTGCCCAGATTCTGTAGTTTTGAGAAATATCCCACATGTGGCCCTAGTGCGGTAATGGACTGAAGCACCGGCCTCCGAAGCAAAGGAGGACCTAGTGGATTTTGAGCCCTCCTTTTTATTAGGCACCATGTCCGGTTTGAAGAGATCTTGTGGTGCCAAAACAGTGGAAAACTCCCAAAAGTGACCCCATTTTGGAAACTAGACCCCTTGAGGAATTCATTGCAGTTTTCTTGGGGTGCATGTGACTTTTTGATCAGTTTTTATTCTATTTTTAAGTGGTGTGGTAACTAAAAAACAGCAATTCTACTATTGGTTTTTTATTCTATTTTTTTTACAGCGTTCACCGTGTGCTATAAATGACATATTCACTTTATTCAGCGGGGCGATACCATATGTTTATAGTGTTTTTTTATGTCTTATGGCGTTTGCACAATAAAATACTTTTTGTAAAAAATCATTTACTTTTTGCGTTGCCTTATTCTAAGAGCCATAACGTTTTTATTTTTCCATCAAGAAAGCCGTGCGAGGACTTATTTTTTGCGTAACGAACTGTAGTTTCGATCAGTACCATTTTTAGGTACATGCGACTTTTTGATCTCTTTTTATTCCATTTTTTGGGAGGTGAAGTAACCAAACAATTGTGATTCTGGTACGGTTTATTATTATTTTCTTTTACGGCGTTCACTGCGCGGGATAAATAATGAAATAATTTTGTAGTTCAGGCCGTTACGGACGCGGCGATACCAATTATGTATAGTTTATTTGTTTGTTTATATATTTTTTTATTAATAAAGACCTGATAAGGGAAAAGGGGGGATTTTGACTTTTATTACTTTTAAAACTTTTATTTTCTTATTTTTACACATCTTTTTTTTTACTTTATTACTTTGTCCCACTAGGGGACTTGAGGGCAGGAGGCCCTGATCGCTATTCTAATACACTGCACTACATGCGTAGTGCAGTGTATTAGAGCTGTCAGCTACTCACTGACATCAAGCATAGTGGGTCCTGACATTGTCAGGACCCACTAGGCTTCCGTCGATGGCATAGCCGGACGCCATTGTTTGGTGTCCGGTTGCCATAGTCACCATCGCCAGCCGCTATCGTGTAGCAGGCCGGCGATGGTAGCTTAACCCCTGAAAAGCTGTGATCGCTATTGAACACAGCGATCGGTACCCGCTATAGGAGCTGCGGCAGCTGCTGTACGAGACAGCAGCTGTCACAGCTCCTGCATGTGTCGGGAGGACGGCCGAAATGGGCGTTACTCCCGCGACGTAATAGTCCGTCGCTGAGCGCTGACGATACACTTAGCACGACGGATTATTACGCCGCTGAGCATTAAGGGGTTAAGGTGAGTAACCTTTGCGATCTGTTGAGATCAGGCACATAGACTGGCCATTGACCCAATCTCGAGGCATTAAACTGTGCAACATCTGCCATCCGTAATAAATTGTGTCATTGGCCTTGCTCAGCAGGGTAGGCCATTCAAGCGCACACTTGAAGATTTGACCTGAACTCAGCAGGTACATTAGTAAGCCTGGACAATCTTGGCGATAGCCATATAATCTAGGAGGAGGACCTCACTGCGTAAGTGTAGCTCATCCATAGGAAACATGGACCATATTCAGGATATTTCCTCTTCTGCCATCATAGCTTTTTTTTTTTTACAAAACTTCATCCACTTTGAAGGTCCTAGGCCCCCTAGAGGTGGAGAATAAAGCTTCCCCCTAGTCAACATCCTGGGCCCTTGACCAGATGTACTTCAACAATCTCCATTAGAATGTAAAATTGAATTGCCCCTGCCACTCTTAGACTATCACAATAGAAGGAAGATGGATTATTTTATCTCAGCATGGATTTTTGAACAATCCTTGAATCATTGGTCTCCCATACAAGTGCTTGCCAGGCCCCAAGCTGCATAGCTTCTGCAATCTGACAAGGCCAGGCACATTAGCTTAAAACAGTCATGGGCATCTCCATTTAGAGATGGTTCACTAACAATGACATAAGGTTGACAATCTTGGCACCTAAAAGTTCATAGCAACAGACAAGGGAATATTACAATCCCTGCAGCTACAGTGCTTTCAATTGGAGGTTGTTTTTCTTTTAAAAACCACAGTTGTGGCTGTACACAGACCCTTGTTGAACAGCAGACATGCTTCAATATCTGATGAGTATATTGCTCTCATTCTCTAGCAGGTGATTGCTTCAGTTGAGGAGCTGCCTTCAATCTCTGTCGCCAGAACCTGCTGAAGACAACTAAGAAATAGATTAATGTAGAAAACAATAAGTAGAAAACCAAGGGTTAGCTGCTCTCAACGAGGCAGTGCAGCACTGTGTCCAGATTAAATGCAGACATGAACAAAAGAAGAGGCTTCCTCTTCATACTAATTTTTCAAAAACTTCTCTGAGAAACGCTGAACACTCAGGGCACTTCAACCCCAACGTCCCAATGGAATGCATAGGGTTAAAACACCCTTAGTATAACCCCCAGGAATCTAGGAAGTTCTGCATTAGGCTGGGTTCACACGAGCATGTTACGTCCATAAAGGACGGAACGTATTTCGGCCGCTAGTCCCAGACCGAACACACTGCAGGGAGCCGGGCTCCTAGCATCATAGTTATGTACGATGCTAGGAGTCCTTGCCTTGCTGCGGGACAACTGTCCCGTACTGTAATCATGTAATCACTGTAGTCCTTTCCATGGCAACACTGACGCTGGCGCTGACGGGCAGTTTCGGTCTTCTCAAAGTCTCCTCTGCGTGCTGCCGAATCTCTCTCCACTTTCCTCCGCATTCCAGCTGATTTTATTCCTCCCAACAGACACGTAAATAGCTGCAGCTTCTATTATAATATCACTATAATATTTCTGCTGGCCCCTTTGTATGTTTTACATATGTTGTGTTTTCCTAAAACTGTTTTGTCTACACATTGTTTTATATGTTTATATTTTATCATTTAGTGGAACACATACTAACTATGATTTCAACAGCAAGCACTTTTTTTTTTGTTTAACCATGAGTTGTATTTCTGATTGCTGACTAATTCCCTAATGACGTCATTCACATCTGGAGCACTTTGAAGTTGATTGCATGTTTTGGCGGTTCTGCTCCTATCTCCTCCCCTTAACCCCTTCCCGACATCCGCCGTATATATACGGCGCTGTCGGGAGGTGCTTCCAGCAAAGCGCCGTATATGTACGGCGCAGTGATGGTGCGGGCTCAGAAGCAGAGCGGGCACCATCACCGCGGGGTGACAGCTGTATTATACAGCTGGCACCCTCCTGTAACTGCCATGACCGGAGCTATTCTCCGATCCGGCAGATTAACCCCTCAGATGCTGCGCTCAATAGAGCGCAGCATCTGATAGGTTTTCACCCGATCGGCAACCCAGTGATGCAATCGCTGGGCTGCTGTGGCAATCGGACGGCAGAAAATGGCGTCCGAGTCTGCCTTGTACGGGAGCCGATGAGGACCCGCCTGCGGCGAGTCCTCATAGGCTTGCTTTCAGTGAATAACTGACAGCGCTAATACACTGCACTACGTATGTAGTGCAGTGTATTAGAGTAGCGATCGGGGCATCAGGCCCTCATGTCCCCTAGTGGGACAAGTAAAAAAAGTAAAAAAAAGTTAATAAAAATGTGGTAAAACAATAAAAACACACACATTTCAAATAAAAATAAAGCTAAACTGACTTTTTTCCCATAGTAAGTCTTTTATTATGGGAAAAACCGTAAAAATAAAAAAAAACTATACATAATTGGTATCGCCGCGTCCGTAACGACCCAAACTACAAAACTATTATGTAATTTATCCCGCACGGTGAACGGCGTAAAAAAAAAACATGAAAAACAATGCCAGAATCTTTGTTTTTAGGTCACATCTCCTTCCAAAAAATGCTATAAAAAGTGATCAAAAAGTCACATTTACTCCAAAATAGTACTAATAAAAAATGACAATCCGTGCCGCAAAAAATAATCCCTGACACCGCTTTGTGCACGCAAAAATAATAACGTTATGGGTCTTAGAATGTCGACACAGAAAACAAATGATTTTATAAAAAAAAGTGATTTTATTGTGCAAAAGCTGCAATACATAAAAAAACGATATAAATTTGGTATCGCCGTAATCGTATCGACCCGCAGAATAATGCTAACATGTAATTTAGGGCGCACTGTGGATGGCGATAAAAAAAACAATAAAAAACTATTCCAGAATTGCTTGTTTTTGGTAATTTCCTTTACCAAAAAATGAAATAAAAAGTGATCAAAAAGTCGTATGTGTTCTAAAATGGTACCAATAAAATCTACAGCCCGTCTCGCAAAAAAACAAGCCCACACACCGCTCAATCAACTGAAAAACAAAAAAGTTACGGCACTAGTAATGCGGTGATGAAAAAACATCTCAATGCGCAGGCCGGAGGGGAACATTCCTTCAGTTTCAGGGCCCTAGTATTTAGGAACTAGGAAAGGGAAGGGACATCGCACATCCGCTGGAAGTGAGGGCGCCCGTATTACACCAGCGCAAAACTTTCCCAGTAATATTTCCCAAACTACGAAGGAGAAAAAGTCCCCAAAATGTGCAGAGCGTTACAAAAGGGGGATAAGAAAGAAAACCGTTTATCAGTGCGACACCGGCCTGTGCATAACGGATCGCTTCACATTGTAACACACATCTATGGATAATTGTATTATTTACCCCATTATTATACCCTCTTATTATGCCCTGATGTACTCCGCACAGATTACATATGCCACCACATTATAAACTGAAATACCAGCAAAACCCCAAACAGAACTATTACCAAGCAAAATCCATGCTCAAAATGGCGGTCTTTCCCTTCTTAGCCCTACAGTGTGCCCAAACAGCAATTTATGGCCACAAGTAAGGCATTACCATATCCGGGAGAACCCGCTTAACAATTTATGGGGTAAGATTCTCTAGGGGCACATCAGTGAATGAGCAGATCAGTGGAGAAATTGCAATTTTCACTTTGCACAATCCACTGCGTATTCATTTCTGAAAAACACCTGTGGAGTCTAAATTCTCACTACATCCCTTGATAAATGCCTTTAGGGGTGTAGTTTCTAAAACGGGGTCACTTTTGTTTGGTACATCAGGGGTTTTGCAAATGCAACATGGCGTCCGCAATCCATTCCAGCAAAATCTAGGCTCCAAAAGATAAATACCGCTCCTTTTCTTCTGAATGCTCCCATATATGTAAACAGCTGATTATAACCACATATGGGGTGTTACCGTACTCGGGAGACATTGCTTTACAAATGTTGGGGTGCTTTTTCTTCTCTATTCCTTGTAAAAATGAAAAATGTGTATCTAAATCTACATCTTGTTGGAAAAAATTATTTTTCATTTTCATGGCTTAATTCTAATTAATTCAGCAAAAAACCTTTGGGATCAAAATTTTCACTATACCCCTATATGATTCCTCAGGGGGTCCAGTTTCCCAAATGGAGTCACTTTTGGGGTGTTTCCACTGTACAAGTTCTACAGGGGCTCAGCAAATATGACATGACACCCAGAAACCATTCCAAAATCCAAATGGTGCTCCTTCCATTCTGAGCCCTACCGTGTGTCCAAACAGATGTTTGTGACCACATGTGGGGTAATGTTTTACTCGGGAGAAGTTGCTTTACAAATATTGCGGTGCTTTTTCTCCTTCAGTCCTTGTGGAAATGAAAAAAAAATACCTAAACCTACATTTTCTTTGATAAAATGTAGATTTTCATTTTTACGGCCTACTTACAATAAGTTCTGTAAAACACCTGTGGGGTCAAACTGCTCACTGTACCCCTAGATAATTTCCTCATGGGGTGTAGTTTCCAAAATGGGGTCACTTGTTGGGGGTTTCCACTGTTTTGTCCCCTCAGGAGCTTTGCAAATGCGACATGGCCTCCGCAAACCATTCTTGCTAAATTTGAGTTCCAAAAGCCAAATGACGCTCTTTGCCTTCTCAGCCTCGCCGTGTGTCCAAACAGCCGTTTATTACCACATGTGGGGTATTGTTTTACTCGGGAAAAAATTATTTACAAATTTTATGGTGCTTTTTCTCCTTTAGTCCTTGTGGAAATGAAAAAAAATTAGCTAAACCTACATTTTATTTGAAAAAATGTAGATTTTCATTTTCACGGCCTACTTGCAAAAATTTCTGCAAAAAACCTGTGGGGTCAAAATGCTCACTTTTCCCCTAGATAATTTCCTCAAGGGGTATAGTTTCCAAAATGGGGTCACTTGTTGGGGGTTTTCACTGTTTTGTCACCTCAGGGGCTTTGCAAATGTGACATGGCCACAGCAAAGCATTCCTGCTAAATTTGAGCTCCAAGAGCCAAATGGCGCACTTTCCATTCTAAGCCCTGCCGTGTGTCCAAACAACCGTTTATTACCACATGTGGGGTATTGTTTTACTCGGGAGAAATTGCTCTACAAATGTTGTCGTGCTTTTTCTACTTTAGTTCTCTTGGAAATGAAAAAAAATTAGCTAAACCTACATTTTATTTGAAAAAATGTAGATTTTCATTTTCATGGCCTAGTTTCAAAAATTTTTGCTAAAAAACTGGCCGGTCAAAATGCTTGCTACACCCCTAGATAAATTCCTCGAGGGGTATAGTTTCCAAAATGGGGTCACTTGTTGGGGGTTTCCACTGTTTTGTCACCTTAGGGGCTTTGCAAATGCGACATAGCCTCCGCAAACCATTCCTGCTAAATTTGAGCTCCAAGAGCCAAATGGCGCACTTTCCATTCTAAGCCCTGCCGTGTGTCCAAATAACCGTTTATTACCTTATGTGGGGTATTGTTTTACTCGGGAGAAATTGCTCTACAAATGTTGTGGTGCTTTTTCTACTTTAGTTCTTTTGGAAATGAAAAAAAATTAGCTAAACCTACATTTTATTTGAAAAAATGTAGATTTTCATTTTCATGGCCTAGTTTCAAAAATTTTTGCAAAAAAACTGGCCGGTCAAAATGCTTGCTACACCCCTAGATAAATTCCTCGAGGGGTGTAGTTTCCCAAATGGGGTCACTTTTGGGGGGTTTCCACTGTTTTAGTTCCACTAGACTTGTTCAAAGCTGACATGGTGCCTAAAATATATTCTAATAAAAAGGAGGCCCAAAATCCACTAGGTGTTCCTTTGCTTCTGAGGCCGGTGCTTCAGTCCAGTAGCACACTAGGGCCACATGTGGGATATTTCCTAAAACTGCAGAACCTGGGCAATAAATATTGAGTTGCATTTCTTGGGTAAAACATTCTGTGGTACAAAAAAAATGGATTCAAAATGAATTTCTGGAAAAAAATAATGAACTTTGTAAATTTCACCTCTATTTTGCCTTAATTCCTGCGCAATGTCTAAAGGGTTAAGAAACTTTCTAAATGCTGTTTTGAATACTTTAAGGGGTGCAGTTTTTAAAATGGGGTGACTTATTGGGGGTTTCTAATATCTAAGGACCTCAAAGCCACTTCACAACTGAACTGGCCCCTGTAAAAATAGCATTTTGAAATTTTCTTGAAAATGTGAGAAATTGCTGCTAAAGTTCTAAGCCTTGTAACGTCCTAGAAAAATAAAATGATGATCAAAAAACGATGCCAATCTAAAGTAGACATATGTGGGATGTTAGTTAGCAACAATTTTGTGTGTTATAACTGCCTGTCTTACAAGCAGATACATTTAAATTGAGAAAAATGCTAATTTTTGAAATTTTTCGCTACATTTTGGTGTTTTTCACAATTAAATACTGAATGTATCGGGCAAATTTTGCCAGTAACATAAAGTCCAATGTGTCACGAGAAAACAATCTCAGAATCGCTTGGATAGGTAAAAGCATTCTGGAGTTATTACCACATAAAGTGAAACATGTCAGATTTGAAAAATGAGGCTCTGTCAGGAAGGTCAAAAGCGGTCAAAGAGGGAAGGGGTTAATCCAAATGTGTATAAAGCTGTTTGTTTTGTTATTTTATTATCTTTTGGCCTGATAAAGACGCAGGTTCTGCATTGAAACGCGTTGCCATTTTCTTTGCAAATAAATTCTCTCTTTATTATTACTCAGCCTATCTATTCTTCATGAGTAGTGCTTTCTATTTATATTCCATTTTTAATTACAATACAAAATCCCTGTGATCTTGGTCTTGTCATGTTCTAACTGGATGGTGGCTTGATTCTCAGACTTTTTAAGCTTCTCTATGATATCCTCTTTCTCACTGAAGTCTAGCAGGAGCCATTTAAGTTCAGAGCCAAACCCAAATTGAATAATCTTACAGGAGTCTACAGATCTGTCTAATCTCACTAGAGTCTTACAGGAGTATCTGGACAGATATCAGGTCTCTTTTCAGGGGTGACTGGTGTTCTTCCCTTCCTTTCGGCTACATCGATGCCTAGGACGAGATTAAAGCTACAATATGCTCCTGGGAGGAGTATTTCTCTTTCGGTGTAATTAGTCACGTAGATGGTATATAAAACATATTGCATTTGGTACCAACACCAATAACCTTGACTCATGTGTCACGATCTGTGGGTATGTGGACCCACTAGGCCGCACCGCCATAGCGGGGAGGCAGCTGTTCAAACAACAGAGTACCCAATAATACAAAGTCCAGCACAAGGGTACCTGAATAGTCCAGACAGTCGCAGTGGCTTGGCTCAGATAGTACTTCAGACGGCAAATGATGCAAAGCGTGGCAGATGACACCAGGCATAGTGTAATACAGCAGGCGGGACCAGAGGCAAATACGACTCCAACATCTAAGGCAGAGGAACAATGGTAGCACAGGATACAGGATACAGGTAGCAGGTACTGGAACACTGGAAACAGGATAACACTAAGGGAACATTTGCAGGTGGACCAGCATAGGCTCCTCAGGTGGGACAACGGGTGAGGGCAACAGAGATTGCTGGACAGTGGAGGCTGTCTCCACTGTCCACTTAGGGAACTCTGTCTCCCTGCGAACCTCTTGGGTTCGTTCCCGTAGCCTCATGTTGATCTGGGTGGCAAGCAGAACGAGTTCATTAAGGGTAGATGGCAGATCACGAGCGGCAAGGTCGACTTTGATCTTGGAAGACAGTCCCTGCCAGAATGTAGCTACCAAGGCCCCGTTGTTCCAGGACAGTTCTGCCGCCACGGTGCGGAACTGAATGGCGTACTCGCCCACGGAGATGTCTCTCTGGCGAAGAGTCAGCAAGGAGGCAGCTGCTGATGAGACTCGTCCAGGCTCCTCAAACACTGTGCGAAATGTCCGTAGGAACCCCTGAAAGTCACGGGAATCTGGTCCCTGACGTTCCCAGATAGGATTCGTCCATGTTAGGGTCTTGACAGTAAGGAGAGAGATGATGAAAGCGATCCTTGAGCCATCAGAAGGGAACGCTCTGGCATGTAACGTGAAGTGGATCTGGCACTGGTTCAGGAATGACCAGAGGCAAACACGACTCCAACCTCTAAGGCAGGGGAACAACTGAGGCACAGAATACAGGATACAGGTAGCAGGTACGTGAACACTGGGAACAGGATAACCCTAAGGTATCATTTGCAAGACTAACACGGGTAAAAACAACAGCGCTCAGGCAATGAGTGAAGGGGCAGGGCCCTTCTTATAGTCCAGGGTGGTCATGGGTTAATTGGTAATTATTTTCATGTGCGCGCGCTGGCCCTTTATGGCCGGATATGAGCGTGCGAGCACACCCTACGGGACACAGTTGAACGGAGCGGAAGTGAGCGCTGGGGTCTCCTGGGGAGGAGATGTGGCCCAGCGCTCACTGATCCATGGATGCGGCCGTCGAGTGGTGCTACATCATGTAGTTTAGGTTTGGAGAGGGTATTAAGTTGACCTTCAACTCACAGAACCCCATGGAATCCCAACACTAGTGTCTAAGCACACGGTCGTAATTACCTTGGCAGAGGATAGCATCCTCCTTCTTCCAACCTCTATCTGTATCAGATATTGATAGCTGCCATCATAGGTTGGGATATCAGCGGGGACCCAGGTTTGTGGCAGCATATCCATATCTTATGGTGCCAGACATGGGTGCCACGGATGAAGCGGTACATATAAGATTGAGGCAAACATGCCACTACACATAGGAGCTAATATTTTTTTGTTCTAGGAAATTATCTTAGGCTTTTTAAAGCCATCTACTGTCCCTGCTGTGACCAGTTCCTGCGGTAGACTATGCCATAAATTCACCGTTCTCACAGTAAAGAATGCTTGTCACCTCTACAGGTTGAACCTTTCTTTTTCCAGACGGAGGGAATGCTCCCTTGTTTTTTCAGGGGGTTTTACATGGAACAGGATTTCACCATATTTTTGTATGTGCCATTGATATATTTATTTAGTTGCAAAAGAAGAGATAAAAGGACTTGCTGGAGGTTAAAATGTGTAGTGGTCGCTATAGAGTGAGGACAAAATATTGTTCAAGTTGCCTGAGTGTTCACCCTGAATATGTGCACATGCTAGAGCGAATTGAGCTCTTTCCTGCTCCTCCAGGAGACTCACAACTAACCTTCTACTCTTCTCTCATAGAGCAGAAGATAGGGAGGTAGTAACATCTACGAGCGCATGCTTTAGACCCCCAAGGGCATGGGTCCTAAAACCTTTGCTGGCATGTTGCCCCAGTGTCACGTTGGGTACGTGGACCCACTGGGCCGTACTACCTTGACGGTATGGCAGCTGGCCAACAGAGCGCAGGACACAGTCTATAGTTCGTATAGTATACCTGTGGCAGCTCGGACAGTAGCAAGACAGGCTCGGCAGGGACTAGGCAGCAGGTAGACGTCAGGTGTGTTGTAGCAGTACAGCATGACTACAGCTCAATACGGCACTTGACCAGGATAGCACGGCATACAGGTTACAGGATACAGGTACAGAAACGGGGAACACTGGGAACTTGAAAACACTAGGAGACCATTTGACAAACTTAGACAAACTATGGGTACGACAGCAACGCTCAGGAATTGGAGGAAGGGGCTGGGTCCTTCTTATAGTCCAGGGTACTCATGGGCTAATTTTGACATTAACCCCTTCCCGACATCCGCCGTATATATACGGCGCTGTTGGGAAGGTGTTCCCGCAAACCGCAGTACAGTTATGGCGCAGTGATGGTGCGGGTACAGAAGCTGTATTATACAGCTAGCACCCTCCTGTAACTGCCATGACCGGAGCTATTCTCCGATCTGGCTGATTAACCCATCAGATGCTGCGCAGCAACCAGACCAGCAACGCTAGGTTGCTATGGCAATCGGAGGCCAAATGTTGGCGTCTGAGTCTGCCTTGTACAGGAGCCTGCGGCGTGTTCTCATAGGCTTGCTGTCAGTGAATAACTGACAGGGCTAATACATTGCACTACGTATGTAGTGCAGTGTATTAGAGTAGCGATTGGGGCATCAGGTCCTCAAGTGCCCTAGTGGGACAACTCAAAAAAGTAAAAAAAAAGTTAATAAAAATGTTGTCCAACAATAAAAACCCGCAAGTTTCAAGTAAAAAAAAAAGCTAAACTGCCTTTTTTCCCATAGTAAGTCTTTTATTATGGGAGAAACCGTAAAAAATTAAAAAAACGATACATAATTGGTATCGCTGCGTCCGTAACGACCCAAACTATAAAACTATTATGTCATTTATTCCGCACGGTGAAAAAAAACCCATGAAAAACAACGTAGAATCTTTATTTTTAGGTCACATCTCCTCCCAAAAAATGCTATAAAAAGTGACCAAAAAGTCACAATTACTCCAAAATAGTACTAATAAAAACGACAATCTGTCCCGCAAAAATTAATCCCTGACACAGCTTTGTCCACGGAAAAATAAAAAAGTTATGGGTCTTAGAATATGGCAACACAGAAAACAAATGATTTTATAAAAAAAAAGTGATTTTATTGTGCAAAAGCTGCAATACATAAAAAAACTATATAAATTTTGAATCACCGTAACCGTATCGACCCGCAGAATAAAGGCAACATGTAATTTATGGCGCACTGTGGATGCCGAAAAAAACCCCATAAAAACTTATTCCAGAATTGCTTGTTTTTGGTAATTTCCTATACCAAAAAATGAAATAAAAAGTGATCAAAAAGTCGTATGTGTTCCAAAGTGATACCAATAAAATCTACAGCTTGTCTCGCAAAAAAACAAGCCTGCACACAGCTCCATCTACCGAAAAATAAAAAAGTTATGGCACTAGAAATGCGGTGATGAAAAAACATCTCAATGTGCAGACCGGAGGGGAACATTCCTTCAGTTTCAGGGCCCTAGTATTTAGGAACTAGGAAAGGGAAGGGACATAGCACATCTGCTGGAAGCGAGGGCGCCCATATTGTACCAGCGCAAAACTTTTCCAGCAAAACGTCCCGAGCTACAAAGGAGAAAAAGTCCCCAAAAGGTGAAGAGTGTTACAAAAGGGGATAAGAAAGAATACAGTTTATCTGTGCGACACTGGCCTGCGCATAAAGTATTGCTTCACAGCGTAACACACATCTATGGATAATTTTATTATTTACCCCATTATTATACCCTCTTATTATGCCCTGATGTACGCCGCACAGATTACATATGCCCCCACATTATAAACTGAAATACCAGCAAAACTCAAAACAAAACTACCAAGCAAAATCCATGCTCAAAATGGCGGTCTTTCCCTTCTTAGCCCTACAGTGTGCCCAAACAGCAATTTATGTCCACAAGTAAGGCATTACCATACCCGGGAGAACCCGCTTAACAATTTATGGGGTAAGATTCTCCAGTGGCACAAGCTGGGCACAACATATTGTGCGGTGAATAGGCATATCAGTGGAAAAATTAAAATGTTCACTTTGCACCATCCACTGCGTATTAATTTCTGAAAGACACCTGTGGAGTCTAAATTCTCACTGCACCCCTTGATAAATGAATTTAGGGGTGTAGTTTCTAAAATGGGGACACTTTTATTTGGTACATCAGGGGTTTTGCCAATACAACATGCTGTCCGCAAACCATTCCAGCAAAATCTATGCTCCAAAAGTTAAATACCGCTCCTTTTCTTCTGAATGCTCTCATATATGTAAACAGCCATTTATAACCACATATGGGGTGTTACTGTACTAGTGAGAAATTGTTTTACAAATGTTGGGGTGCTTTTTCTTCTTTATTCCTTGTAAAAATGAAAAATGTTGATCTAAAACTACATCTTATTGGAAAAAAATAATATTTTTAATTTTCATGGCTTAATTCTAATTAATTCAGCAAAAACCATTGGGATCAAAATTCTCACTATACCCCTAGATGATTCCTCAGGGGGTGCAGTTTCCCAAATGGAGTCACTTTTGGGGTGTTTCCACTGTACTAGTACTACAGGGGCTCAGCAAATGTGACATGGCGCCCAGAAACCATTCCAAAATCCAAATGTGCTCCCTCCGTTCTGAGCACTACCGTGTGTCCAAATAGCAGTTTATGACCACATATCATGTATTGTTTTACTCAGGAGAAATTGCTTTACAAATGTTGTGGTACTTTTTTTCCTTCATTCCTTGTGGAAATGAAAAAAAATTAGCTAAACCTATATTTTCTTTGAAAAAATGTAGATTTTAATTTTTACGGCCTACTTCCAATAAGTTCTGTAAAACACCTGTGGGGTCAAAATGCTCACTATACCCCCTAGATAATTTCTTCAAGGGGTGTAGTTTCCAAAATGGGGCCACTTGTTTGGGGTTTCCACTGTTTTGTCCCCTCAGGGGCTATGAAAATGTGACATGGCCTCTGCAAACCCTTCCTGCTAAATTTGAGTTCCAAAAGCCAAATAGCGCTCTTTCCTTTCTAAACCCTTCCGGGTGTCCAAACAGCCGTTTATGACCACCTGTGGGGTATTGTTTTACTCGGGAAAAAATTTCTTTACAAATTGTATGGTGCTTTTACTCCTTTAGTCCTTGTGGAAATTAAAAGAAATTAGCTAAACCTACATTTTATTTGAAAAAATTTAGATTTTCATTTTCACAGCCTAATTCCAATAATTTCTGCAAAAAAAACTGTGGGGTCAAAATGCTCACTATACTGCTAGATAATTTCCTCAAGGGGTATATTTTCCAAAATGGGGTCACTTATTTGGGGTTTCCACTGTCTTGTCCCCTGAGGGGCTTTGCAAATGCGACATGGCAACCGCAAACCATTCCTGCTAAATTTGAGCTCCAAGAGCCAAATGGCGCTCTTTCCCTTCTCAGCCCTGCCGTGTGTCCAAACAGCCGTTTATGACCACATGTTGGGTATTGTTTTACTCGGGAGAAACTGCTTTACAACTGTTATGGTGTTTTTTCTCCTTTAGTCCTTTTGGAAATGAAAAAAAAAAATATCTAAACCTACATTTAATTTGAAAAAAAAGTAGATTTTAATTTTCATGGCATAGTTCCAAAAAATTCAGCAAAAAAATTGTAGGGGTAAAGTGCTTATTACACCCCTAAGTAAATTCCTCGAGGGGTGTAGTTTCCCAAATGGGGTCAATTTTGGGGGGTTTCCACTGTTTTGGTACCACAAGACCTCTTCAAACCTGACATGGTGCCTAAAATATATTCTAATAAAATGGAGGCCCCAAAATCCTCTAGGTGCTCCTTTGCTTTGGAGGCCTGTGCTTCAGTCCAGTAGCGCACTAGGGCCACATGTGGGATATTTCCTAAAACTGCAGAACCTGGGCAATAAATATTGAGTTGCTTTTCTCTGGTAAAACGTTCTGTGGTACAGAGACAATTTCTGCAAAAAAACCAAAAACGAACTTTGTAAATTTCACCTCTACTTTGCTTTAATTCCTGCGAAATGTCTAAAGGGTTAAGAAACTTTCTAAATGCTGTTTTGAATTCTTTGAGGGGTGCAATTTTTAAAATGGGGTGACTTATTGGGGGTTTCTGATATACAGTGAAGGAAATAAGTATTTGATCCCTTGCTGATTTTGTAAGTTTGCCCACTGTCAAAGACATGAACAGTCTAGAACTTTTAGGCTAGGTTAATTTTACCAGTGAAAGATAGATTATATATAAAAAAATAAATAAAATCACATTGTCAAAATTATATATATTTATTTGCATTGTGCACAGAGAAATAAGTATTTGATCCCTTTGGCAAACAAGACTTAATACTTGGTGGCAAAACCCTTGTTGGCAAGCACAGCAGTCAGATGTTTTTTGTAGTTGATGATGAGGTTTGCACACATGTTAGATGCAATTTTGGCCCACTCCTCTTTGCAGATCATCTGTAAATGATTAAGATTTCGAGGCTGTCGCTTGGCAACTCGGATCTTCAGCTCCCTCCATAAGTTTTCGATGGGATTAAGGTCTGGGGACTGGCTAGGCCATTCCATGACCTTAATGTGCTTCATTTTGAGGCACTCCGTTGTTGCCTTGGCTGTATGTTTCGGTTCATTGTCGTGCTGGAAGACCCAGCCACGAGCCATTTTTAATGTCCTGGTGGAGGGAAGGAGGTTTTCACTCAGGATTTGACGGTACATGGCTCCATCCATTCTCCCATTGATGCGGTGTAGTAGTCCTGTGCCCTTAGCAGAGAAACACCCCAAAAACATAATGTTTCCACCTCCATGCTTGACAGTGGGGACGGTGTTCTTTGGGTCATAGGCAGCATTTCTCTTCCTCCAAACACGGCGAGTAGAGTTAATGCCAAAGAGCTCAATTTTAGTCTCATCTGACCACAGCACCTTCTCCCAATCACTCTCAGAATCAACCAGATGTTCATTTGCAAACTTCAGACGGGCCTGCACATGTGCCTTCTTGAGCAGGGGGACCTTGCGGGCACTGCAGGATTTTAATCCATTACGGCGTAATGTGTTACCAATGGTTTTCTTGGTGACTGTGGTCCCAGCTGCCTTGAGATCATTAACAAGTTCCCCCCGTGTAGTTTTCGGCTGCGCTCTCACCTTCCTCAGGATCAAGGATACCCCACGAGGTGAGATTTTGGATGGAGCCCCAGATCGATGTCGATTGACAGTCATTTTGTATGTCTTCCATTTTCTTACTATTGCACCAACAGTTGTCTCCTTCTCACCCAGCGTCTTACTTATGGTTTTGTAGCCCATTCCAGCCTTGTGCAGGTCTATGATCTTGTCCCTGACATCCTTAGAAAGCTCTTTGGTCTTGCCCATGTTGTAGAGGTTAGAGTCAGACTGATTAATTGAGTCTGTGGACAGGAGTCTTTTATACAGGTGACCATGTAAGACAGCTGTCTTTAATGCAGGCACCAAGTTGATTTGGAGCGTGTAACTGGTCTGGAGGAGGCTGAACTCTTAATGGTTGGTAGGGGATCAAATACTTATTTCTCTGTGCACAATGCAAATAAATATATATAATTTTGACTATGTGATTTTCTGTTTTGTTTTTTATATAATCTATCTCTCACTGGTAAAATTAACCTAGCCTAAAAATTCTAGACTGTTCATGACTTTGACAGTGGGAAAACTTACAAAATCAGCAAGGGATCAAATACTTATTTCCTTCACTTTATAAGGCCCTAAAAGCCACTTCACAACTGAACTGGCCCCTGTAAAAATAGCCTTTTGAAATTTTTTTGAAAATGTGAGGAATTGCTGCTAAAGTTCTAAGCCTTGTAACGTCCTAGGAAAATAAAATAATGTTCAAAAAACGAAGCAAACATAAAGTAGACATATGGGATATGTGAAATAGTAATTATTTTATGTGGTATTACTACCGTGTTTCCCCGATAGTAAGACACCCCCGATTGTAAGACGTATCGGGGGTTTCAGGGGGGTCGGCTAATATAAGCCGTACCCCGAAAGTAAGACATATGTCTTACTTTCGGGGAAACACGGGGGTATTGCCGCCTCCTGCCCACTTCCGCGCCGCCCCCCTCTCCATACGTCTCCATCAGCGGCAGGAGCACGGCTGTTATACACAGCCTGGCTCCTGCTGCAACTGCCGGAATCGAAGCGCGCGCCGATTCCGGCAGTTTAACCCATTAAATGCCTCTGTCAATAGTGACAGCAGCATTTAATGTGTTTGACAGAGGGGGGAGCTCCCTCTGTCACCCGATCGGCGCCCCCGCAAACAAATCGCGGGTCGCCGTCGGGTTTCCATGACAGCCGGGGGTCTAACAAAGACCCCCAGGTCTGCCTTCAGCATCTGCCTGTTAGGCGATGCCGGAGGCATGACCTAATAGGTTGCCTGTCAGTTTTACACTGACAGGCAATAATGCTTCGGTATACTAAGTATACCAAAGCATTATATATGCGATCGGCACATCGCATAGTGAAGTGTCCTGGTGGGACTAAAAAAAAAAATGTAAAACAGTTAAATAAAGTTTGTGAAAAAAAAATAAATAATAATTCGACAATTTTTTCCCAATATAAGACATACCCCGAAAGTAAGACATAGTGGGGCTTTTGGGGATAAAAAGAAAGTAAGACACTGTCTTACTTTCGGGGAAACACGGTATCTGTCTTTCAAGCTGATACATTTAAATTTATGATAATTTTTGCAATTTTTTTACTACATTTTTGTGTTTTTCACAATTAAATACTGAATGTATCGACCAAATTTTACCACTAACTTAAAGTCCAATGTGCCACGAGAAAACAATCTCAGAATCGTTTGAATAGGTAAAAGCATTCCGGAGTTATTACCACATAAAGTGAAACATGTCAGATTTGAAAAATTAGGCTCTGTCAGGAAGGTCAAAAGTGGCCAAAGCGGGAAGGGGTTAAACTCCGGGACCCGGCTGAGGTAAGTGGAAGTGAGCGCTGGTGTCTCCTGAGGAGGAGACTGGGGCCAGTGCTTGCAGACCCATGGCTGCATCCGTCAGGAGGTGAGCCTGACGGCCCGCGGCCATGGACATGACAGTATCCCCCCACTTACGACCCCTCCTCTTGGGGCCAGAGCGAGAGAGAAACTTCTTCAGAAGGGTAGGCGCATTGAGGTTCTCCTCTGGCTCCCAGGACCTCTCTTCAGGACCAAACCCCTTCCAATCCACCAAATACCAAGTTCTTCCTCTCACTCTCTTGGTGGCCAAGATCTCCTTAACCTCGATGGTGTCTGAAGGACCGCTGGAGGCAACGGCAGGGCTTGGAGTCTTGGTATAGCCGTTCAGAACCACCGGCTTCAGGAGGGAGACATGGAAGGAGTTGAGGATCTTGAGGGTAGGAGGCAGCTGAAGCTTGTAGGCGACAGGGTTGATCTTCTGTAGGATCTCGAAGGATCGGAGGAACCTGGGAGAAAATTTATATGATGGCACCCTCAGTCGGATATTCCTAGAGGACAGTCTGACCTTCGTGCCAGGGAGAAACTGAGGAGGTTCTCTTCTCCTTGTGTCTGCCTTGCGTTTCATGCGGTCGACTGCCAGTAGGATGGAGGATCGGGTCTGCTGCCAAATCTGCAGGAAGTCCCTAAAAGCAGTGTCAGCTGCTGGTACCTCAGGCATATCAGGCTCCGGGAGAGGAATTTGTGTGTGTTGGCCGTAAACAATGAAGAACGGTGTATTCCTTGTGGACTCGCTGGTGTGATTATTATATGAGAACTCAGCCCACGGAAGCAGCTGCACCCAGTCATCATGCTGCTTGGAGTTGATGTGGCATTGGTAGTTCTCCAAGGTCTGATTGATCCTCTTGACCTGACCATTGGACTGAAGATGGTAGGCTGAGTAAAAGTCTAACTTCGCACCGAAGAGTCCGCAGAGGGCTCTCCAGAACTTTGAGGTGAACTGAACCCCCCATCAGACACAATATGCCAAGGCAAGCCATGCAGGTGGAAGAAGTGTTGGATGAAAAGGTTGACCAGTTGAGGAGCAGAAGGAAGACTGGTCAGCGGAACGAAGTGGGCCATTTTTGAATATCGATCCACCACCACCCAGACAGTACTGCATCCAGCAGAGAGAGGCAGATCAGTGATAAAGTCCATAGCTATATGCTGCCAGGGAGCATCGGGCACAGGCAGTGGCTAGAGCAGACCCACAGGTCTGGAGTTAGCGACCTTGTTAGCTGCACACACTGAGCAGGAAAAAACAAAGTCCATAATAACTTTGGGCAGCGTGGGCCACCAGAATTTATGGGAAATCAGGTCTCGGGTCTTACGGGTACCCGCGTGACCTGCCAGTCTAGAGCAGTGTCCCCAGCGGAGGATCCTCCCTCGGTCAGCCAAGCGTGCAAAGGTCCTCCCTGGAGGGATGTCCCTAACTTGCAAGAGGTTGACAGAGACAATGCAAGAGGGATCAATAATATTCTGTGGAATCTACATGGTGTCCTCTGTCTCTAATGACCTGGACAAGGCATCGGCCCTCACATTCTTGTCGGCCGGGGCGATAATGGAGATCAAACTGGAACCTTGTAAAGAACAGTGACCCCTTGGCCTGACGAGGGTTCAGCTGTTGGGCCATCTGGAGATAGGTGAGATTCTTGAAGTCTGTAAAAATCAGGATGGGATGAGCTGCGCCCTCTAGTAGATGTCTCCACTCCTCCAGGGCCAATTTGACGGCCAGTAACTCCCGATCCCCAATCGGAGAGAAGAGCTTAGAGAACTAGCCACATACCATTAACTTTCCCTTGGAACCTCTCTGGAACAGGAGTGCACCAGCACCGACAGAGGAGGCGTCCACCTCCAATGAGAACTGTCGAGAAACATCTGGATGATGGAGGACAGAGGCTGACGTGAAGGCACTCTTCAGGCTATTGAATGCGGACTCTGCCTCAGGAGTCCACACCTTGGCATTCGAGCCCTTCTTGGTGAGGTTAGAGATAGGATATGTCAGTGAGGAGAAGTTTGGGATGAACTGTCTGTAAAAATTGTCGAATCCCAGAAAGCGCTGTATGACCCTCAAGCCTTGAGAGCGTGGCCATTCCAGGACGGACTTTCCTTTTTCAGGATCCATCTTGAGACATCGATTCGAGATGATGTAGCCCAGGAAGGGTAGAGCATATTTCTCAAACACGCACTTCTCCAACTTGGCGTACAGACGATTCTCCCTTAACCGCAGCAAAACTTGACGGACATGTCTCTGGTGCGTCATAGGATCTGGAGAAAAAAAATCATGATGTCATCAAGATAGACTACTACACACACATAGAGGAGGTCACGAAAGATGTCATTAACAAACTCCTGGAAGACGGCGGGAGCATTACACAGGCCGAAGGGCATTACTAGATATTCAAAGTGTCCATCCCGGGTGTTAAATGCAGTCTCCCATTTGTCACCCCGGCGAACCCAGATTAGGTTGTAAGCCCCACGCAGGTCTAGTTTGGAAAAAATCTTGGCACCACGTATGCGATCAAACAGTTCTGAGATCAATGGCAATGGATACTTATTTTTCACCGTGATCTGGTTGAGACCCCGGTAGTCGATACAAGAACGCAGGGAACCATCCATTTTCTTGACGAAGAAGAACCCGGCTCGTGCTGGGAAGGAAGATTTCCGTATGAAGCCCCTCTCCAAGTTCTCTTTAACATAGGCGGACATGGATAGAGTCTCTGGCAAGGAGAGAGGATATACCCTACCACGCGGAATTGATAGGACAGTAATACGCCCGGTGTGGGGGCTCCCTCTTGCTGAAGACGTTCGAAAATGCAGCATAATGACCAGGCAATCCTGCCAATGAACGAGGCAGAGGAGGCTAAGCCGAACAATTCGGCACCAGGCAACACTCGGTGCCCCACTGGAGAACCTCTCCAGAGTTCCAGTCCAGGACTGGGGCATGTAGTCGGAGCCAAGGCAAGCCCAGCAGCACGGGGTTAACGGCCTTGGACAAGACAAAAAAAACGAAAGAAGATCGGAGTGGAGAGCTCCTACTTGGAGCTTCAGCGGCTTGGTCACAGCTATAACTGGGTCTGGCAGAGGTAGTCCATTTACAGATGCAACCAGCATCGTCCTCTCCAGAGGGGTAGTGGGCAATTGGAGAAGATCCACCAGGTCTCTGCGAATGAAATTAGCAGTGGATCCAGAGTCTAGATACGGAGAGACCCGATGCGGTCTCTCGCCGGACACTATGGTCACGGGGATGGATAATTTAGAGTCCTTCTTTACCCAAGGTTGTCTCTCCAACCAACACTAGGCTTTGGGGCTTTTGGGGACACAGACGCACAAGATGGCCTCCGAGGCCGTAATATAGACAGAGTCCCAAAGTGTGTCTGCGTTGTCTCACCTGGGTAGATAGCATACACTGGTCCATCCTCACAGACTCCTTAGGAGGATCGGCATCTGAGAACAACAGAGGTTGCTGCAAGGTAGGAACCGGACTAGGAAGACCTCTTTCCCGACGAGCTTCTTGGAGCCATTCTCGGATCCTAATATCAATCCGGGTGGCCAGAAGGTCATGAGGTCATCCAGGGTAGACAGTAGATCTCGAGCGGCAAGTTCGTATTAAATCTTAGGAGACAGTCCCTTCCAGAATTTAGCCACTGGTGCCTCTTTGTTGCACAACAGTTCTCCCGCCAGGGTGCGGAAGTGGATGGCGTACTCGCCCATGGAGGTCTCTCCTTGGCGTAGGTTCAGCAAGGAGGCTGCTGCAGATGAGACTCGTCCATGCTCCTCAAACACCATGCGAAATCTCCAGAGGAACACCTGGAAGTCACGAGTCTCTGGACCTTGTCTCTCCCAGATAGGATTCACCCATGCAAGGGCCTTGCCAGTGAGGAGAGAGATGATGAAAGCGACCCTTGTGCTATCAGACGAAAATGCCCTAGCATACGGGCTGAAGTGGATCTGGCACAGATTCAAAAATCCACGACAGGAACCTGCATCTCCATCATTGCAGTCAGGAAGTGGCAAAGAAAAACGCAGAACAACACTGCCAGGAGGTGTAGTCTGAGGATCAACACTACCAGGAGCTGTAGTAGGAGGAACGGCAGCTAGCGCCTCCTGCCAACGTGCAATAATGTTCAAGACCTGGAGGAGTTGGTCCTGTCGAGATCGGAGGTCTAGCATATCCGTCCGCATCTCTTGTGACGTCATCTTGGTCTTGGATCGACCAGCGGGGTCCATGGCCTGAGCAGTCACATTGTGTTCGTGGACCCACTGGGCCTTACAGCCTTGACGGTATGGCAGCTGGTCAACAGGGCGCAGGTCACAGTCTATAGTTCGTATAGGGTACCTGTGGCAGCTCGGACAGTAGTAAGACAGGCTCGACTGGGACTAGGCAGCAGGTAGACATCAGGCGTGGAGTAGCAGGACAGGCGTTATATACAGCACAGCACGACTGCAGCTCAGCACGGCACTTGACCAGGATAGCACGGAATACAGGTTACAGGATACAGCTACGGGGAACACTGGGAACTGGAAAACACTAGGAGACCATTTGCATAGACATACTTTAGGTATGACAAAAAGCTCAGGCATGGGAGGAAGGGGCTGGGCCCTTCTTATAGCCCAGGGTACTCTTGGGTTAATTTTACTTTAAAGTCTGGTGCGTGTACTGCCCCTTTAAGAGCGGGCACGAGCGTGCACGCACACCCTACAGGACCTGGCCGAGGTAAGCGGAATTGAGCGCTGGCGTCTCCTGAGACGGAGACTGGGGCCAGCGCTCGCAGACCCATGGCTGTGGCCGTCAGGAGATGAGTGAGCCTGACTGTAATGTCGGGGTAGGGAGACAGACAGGTGAGCCCTAATCTACCCGCCACTCAGTCCCTGCCTACTTGCACGGCCCGTCCTAGGCTACAGGGTACAACTGGGCGACGGTCCCTACGCTCAATATGTGTACGACAGACAAACAGACAAGTGTACACAGATGCTAAGGGAAATGGGGCAGTTGCCCACAGCAACACCGTGAGCAACAGGAGTAGTGAACGAGCCGAGTCAAACCAGGAGTGTACGAGGTACCAAACGCAGAGCAGGAGCGTAGTCAGTAAAGCCAGGGTCAAAATGAAGCAAGGTCAATAATAATAGCAGGAGCAGCAGAGCCAGGAAACAGGAAAGAATCACAGGCAAAGACAAGCAGGAAAGGAAAGGTAAAAATAGACCGAGGGCGGGAGCTAGAACCGTCTGGCCAGGCTGTGATAGGTTCTCCCACTCCTGTGCCTACCTGGTAGCAGGTCGAGTCACAGGTGCAGACTGATTAACCACGGGCGTCGACACAAAAGCTGTGTCTGTCAGATCCTTTACACTGATGGCCCGCGACCATGGACATGACACTACCTCAAAAAAAAAGAACTGTAATCTGATTGGTTGTTATGGACAACAGCTCCAACGTTTGTCTACATTGATTTTTACACATAGTAAGAAGATATAGCAACCAATCAGATCGCTGCTATCATTCACCTGCTGCCTCACAAGACTGTAAACTACAATCTGATTGGTTGCTATGGACAAAAGTTCCATCATTTGTTTATTTTGGTTCTTACACCTAGAAGGGAGATAAAATAAGGGTATGTGCACACACACTAATTACGTCCGTAATTGACGGACGTATTTCGGCCGCAAGTACCGGACCGAACACAGTGCAGGGAGCCGGGCTCCTAGCATCATACTTATGTACGATGCTAGGAGTCCCTGCCTCGCTGCAGGACAACTGTCCCGTACTGTAATCATGTTTTCAGTACGAGACAGTTGTCTTGCAGCGAGGCAGGGACTCCTAGCATCGTACATAAGTATGATGCTAGGAGCCCGGCTCCCTGCACTGTGTTCGGTCCGGGACTTGCGGCCGAAATACGTCCGTCCATTACAGACGTAATTAGTGTGCGTGCACATACCCTAACAATGAGGTTGCTTCTTTCATTCTCCTAGCTGCCTCACAAGAATCCAAACTGTAATCTGATTGGTTGTGATGGACAACAGTTCAAACCTTTGTCTGTATTGGATATTACACATAGAAGAGAGATAAAGCAACCAATCCGCTTGCTGCTTTTATGCATCTAGCTGCCTCAAAACACTGTAATCTGATTGGTTGTCTCAAAGGGCTCAGACAGCGGCCTCTCGGTCTCAAGAAAGTAAATGCTCTTAGAAAAAGATCACATATTTCTCAATATAGTGGAAATGCAAAAAGAATGAGACTAATTAGGTCTCAAGAATCTGAAGAAGATCATGAGGCGACACTTACTGCAGCTCAAGAACGTCAGGCCAGAACTCAGGCATCAGAAACTTCTACCCAGTGTGAGTCTCAGCTAAGTACACATCGTGCTCGCATGGCGGCCACTTGGTTTCTGGAGAGTAACGAGGAAAGCGAAGCGCGACTATCCGCTGACTGAGAGCGCTATGCATCGTCACGCGAGTCTGAAATTTTAACCTCCAGAAATTCTCGCTTGAGTTGTCAGGGAGCTCGCACAGCGGCCTCTCGATGGCTTGAAAGTAGTGAAGAACCTGACGCACCATGAACCACCGATCGCAAACATCACAACTATGCCAGAGCTCTCGAAAGCGAAGACCAATGTCAACGATGATTGGAATCAGCTAGGGAGAATTATGAATGCACGCGCCAAGATAATGAACGTTATTTATTGACTGAAAGGGAAAGAGTAGATGAAATACGGCAGGCAGAAAAAGCAGAACAACGTCAATCACGCTTAGAGGCTGATTGAATTTGACACTCTCTTAATACAATGTCTATTTCATCAGAAGATTCAGATGAGTCTCAGAAGTATGGTGCGGCAAACAATGTTGTTCCTTGGGTCAATAAGGAAACAGCAGGTTTTATGTATTCCCTTAGGATTGACTATGCTGAATTCGCTTCCGTAGGTGGTATGGTCGTAATTTGCAATTTTTGCGGTGCTCTTAAATGGAGAAAAGAACCAAATGGAATCTGTTGTTCAAGTGGTAAAGTTCACATTGAAAATTTTCAAGAACCTCCAGAGCTTATAAAACAACTTTTAAATGGTAACCATCCACAATCAAAACACTTCTTAGACAGTATTCATTTATATAACAGCGTACCATGTCGGTACCAACGACAGAATAAATGGTAGGTGGAGGAGCCTTAAGAATAATTTTAAAGAACTAGGCTACAAGCTGAAGGGAAGGACCTCCAAGGTTGTATTCTCAGGAATACTGCCTGTGCCATGCGCATCACAGGAAAGACAGCGGGAGCTCAGGGAGTTAAATGCATGGCTTAAGTCTTGGTGTAGAGGAGAAGGATTTGGGTTCCTAGAGCACTGGGCTGACTTTTCATTGGGGTACAAACTGTATTCTGCAGATGATTTGCACCTAAATGGAAGGGGGTCCGCTGTGCTGGGGGAGAGAATTCTAGCTGGGGTGGTGGAGTATTTAAACTAGGGCTGAGGAGGGAGGTCAATGTAGAAAAAAAAGGGGTAGCCAGGTTAGAGAGGGGTCAGACTATATTGGTGGGGGGAGAAACAGAATGTGGGGAGAGGACTTGACAACAAGATAAGGAGATCCTTTCGTTACAAAACATCAGTGTAAAGGCCCGATTAATGTCAAATCACATTTCTGATAATAAAAGTGAAAAACTGACAGGCAAGTTAAAGTGTATGTTCACAAATGCCAGAAGTCTAGCAAGCAAAATGGGGGAGCTGGAGGCCTTGATACTGGAATTAAATATAGATATAGTTGGTGTTGCTGAAACATGGCTGGACTCTTCACATGACTGGGCTGTAAATCTACAGGGTTTTACACTTTTTCCGGAAAGACAGGACAAATAGGAAAGGTGGTGGTGTATGTCTGTATGTGAGAAATGATATGAAGGCGAGTGTGAAAGAGACAATAGTGGGTGAATACTGTGAGGAGGTTGAAACCTTGTGGGTGGAACTAGAAAGGGAGGTAAACACTGAAAAAATTACTTTTGGTGTAATCTATAGACCCCCCAATATAACTGAGGAGATGGATGTTCAGCTATATAAACAGATGGAGCGGGCTGCACAGGCGGGTACTGTAGTGATAATGGGAGATTTTAATTTCCGGGATATTAATTGGTGTCATGGTTCAGCTTCAACTGCAAAGGGGAGACATTTCCTCAACCTGTTGCAGGAAAATTTTATGGGCCAGTTTGTGGAAGACCCGACTAGAGGTGAAGCTCTGTTGGATCTGGTCATTTCTAATAATGCAGATCTTGTTGGGAATGTCAATGTTCGTGAAAACCTCGGTAACAGTGATCATAATATAGTTACATTTTACCTATACTGTAAAAAACAAACGCAGGCTGGGAGGGCAAAAACATTTAATTTTAAGAAAGCCAATTTCCCCAGGATGAGGGCTGCAATTCAGGATATGGACTGGGAAGAACTAATGTCAAATAATGGAACAAATGATAAATGGGAGATTTTCAAATCTACTTTGAGTTATTATAGTGAAAAATTTATTCCTATAGGTAACAAGTATAAACGACTCAAATTAAACCCCACATGGCTTACACCTTCTGTGAAAGGGGCAATACATGACAAAAAAAGGGCATTTAAAAAATACAAATCTGAGGGTACAGCTGTAGCCTTTGTAAAATATAAAGAGCTTAATAAAATCTGTAAAAATGTAATAAAATTAGCAAAAATACAAAATGAAAGGCAGGTGGCCAAGGATAGTAAAACAAATCCCAAAAAATTCTTCAAGTATATAAATGCTAAAAAGCCAAGGTCTAAACATGTAGGACCCCTAGATAATGGTAATGGGGAGTTGATCACAGGGGATCAAGAGAAGGCAGAGTTACTAAATGGGTTCTTTAGCTCTGTATATACAACTGAAGAAAGAGCAGCTGATGTAGCCGCTGCCAGTGCTGTTAATATATCAGTTGATATACTGAATAGGATGAATGTAGAGATGGTCCAAGCTAAATTAAATAAAATAAATGTGCACAAGGCCCCGGGACCAGATGGGTTACACCCTAGAATTCTTAAAGAGCTTAGTTCAGTTATTTCTGTCCCCCTTTTCATAATATTCAGAGAATCTCTAGTGACTGGTATAGTGCCAAGGGACTGGTGCAGCGCAAATGTGGTGCCTATTTTCAAAAAGGGCTCTAGGTCTTCCCCGGGTAATTATAGACCAGTAAGCTTAACATCCATCGTGGGGAAAATGTTTGAGGGGCTATTGAGGGACTATATAAAGGATTATGTGACAATAAATAGCATTATAAGTGACAGCCAGCACGGTTTTACTAAGGACAGAAGTTGTCAAACTAACCTAATCTGTTTTTATGAAGAGGTGAGCAGAAGTCTAGACAGAGGGGCCGCTGTGGATTTAGTGTTTTTGGACTTTGCAAAGGCATTTGACACTGTCCCCCATAGACGCCTAATGGGTAAATTAAGGACTATAGGTTTAGAAAATATAGTTTGTAATTGGATTGAGAATTGGCTCAAGGACCGTATCCAGAGAGTTGTGGTCAATGATTCCTACTCTGAATGGTCCCCGGTTATAAGTGGTGTACCCCAGGGTTCAGTGCTGGGACCACTATTATTCAACTTATTTATTAATGATATAGAGGATGGGATTAATAGCACTATTTCTATTTTTGCAGATGACACCAAGCTATGTAATATAGTTCAGTCTATGGAAGATGTTCATGAATTGCAGGCAGATTTAAACAAACTAAGTGTTTGGGCGTCCACTTGGCAGATGAAGTTTAATGTAGATAAATGTAAAGTTATGCATCTGGGTACCAACAACCTGCATGCATCATATGTCCTAGGGGGAGCTACACTGGCGGATTCACTTGTTGAGAAGGATCTGGGTGTACTTGTAAATCATAAACTCAATAACAGCATGCAGTGTCAATCAGCTGCTTCAAAGGCCAGCAGGATATTGTCGTGTATTAAAAGAGGCATGGACTCGCGGGACAGGGATGTAATATTACCACTTTACAAAGCATTAGTGAGGCCTCATCTAGAATATGCAGTTCAGTTCTGGGCTCCAGTTCATAGAAAGGATGCCCTGGAGTTGGAAAAAATACAAAGAAGAGCAACGAAGCTAATTAGGGGCATGGAGAATTTAAGTTATGAGGAAAGATTGAAAGAATTAAACCTATTTAGCCTTGAAAAAAGACGACTAAGGGGGGACATGATTAACTTATATAAATATATTAATGGCACATACAAAAAATATGGTGAAATCCTGTTCCTTGTAAAACCCCCTCAAAAAACAAGGGGGCACTCCCTCCGTCTGGAGAAAAAAAGGTTCAAGCTTCAGGGGCGACAAGCCTTCTTTACAGTGAGAACTGTGAATCTATGGAATAGCCTACCGCAGGAGCTGGTCACAGCAGGGACAGTAGATGGCTTTAAAAAAGGGTTAGATAATTTCCTAGAACAAAAAAATATTAGCTCCTATGTGTAGAAATGTTTCCTTCCCTTTTCCCTTCCCTTGGTTGAACTTGATGGACATGTGTCTTTTTTCAGCCGTACTAACTATGTAACTATGTAACTATGTAATTACAAATGACGTCTTTTGGGGCAAAACTAATTACAGAGGGGCCATTCATGCCAACCTTCAAGGTGCAAGGCCAAGTTTACTATCCCATCGGATCTTTGCTACCACAAGATAAGCCAAAATTTCTTCAGATTTATTTCGTATCAGCTTATAATGAACAGGCTAATATCAGAAATCAGAATTTTCCACAACTAAATAGTAACCTTATATCTCCACTTCAAAACATGCTGCATCAGGTGAATCCGTACGTTCATAGTTTCAAAGCTGCATTACAGTCTATTCCGGAGGGGCAAAGCAATGATTACAAAATTATCATCAGCGCAGATAGACGTCCTGTTGCTGAACACCACGCCAAGTATAACGCCTCCATCACAGATGAAGTTGGAGTGGTTTTAGTTGATTAGGAGTGCGATAGGCATGACATCGTGTTGCGCACCCACGACAATCGCCTGCAACTCATTTTCAAAACACACAGAGCTTAGGACGCCCTGCAATATCCTTTAATTTATTGCCATGGCGAAGATACAATTTTCGACTCTACCAAATTAATCCTACAGATAACCAATTTGTACACACGCAGTAATAGTACGAACTCCAATTCAATAAAAACAATATAAATATCTTTTTTTATATAAATAGCAGTCTAATGACATATAAGTAACCACAACTATATAGAAATGGAAGATCATACTCATAACCCCAGTGTAACCTGGTACTCTGACCATAAATATACTGAAAAAAATATAGCGGAAGAGGTCAAGTACAACTCACATAATGTGTAATAGAAACAAACTTCTTTATTGACAAACAGAGACACAAATAATTAAAAATGAGTCATACAATGTAGATGCCTTTTCTACATTGTATGACTCATTTTTAATTATTTGTGTCTCTGTTTGTCAATAAAGAAGTTTGTTTCTATTACACATTATGTGAGTTGTACTTGACCTCTTCCTCTATAGGTTTTTCAAATTAATCCTACTACTAGGGTAACAAATTTTTATAAAAATATATTAGCCCAGCTATTTTATTCAAACCTGCTGCAGATAAAGCGTAATCATTTTATCTATTTGCAACGATTTCGAGAATTGTACAGCCAATTTATTGTGGACATGTATGCGAAAATAAAGATGGAGCGTTTAGTGTACATACGCACTAACCAGACACGGTTACGCGCTGACGATTACGTGCATCTGCGAGACGCCATACAACAAGATAATAACGTGGAAAACTTAGGGCGATTACTTATCTTGCCATCCAGTTTTACCGGTGGTCCGCGATAAATGCATGAACGCACACAAGATGCTTTCTGCTACGTCCGAAAATACGGCCGGCTTGACCTTTTCATACCGTTCACAACTAATCCAAAGTGGTACGAAATTTCTCGCAGGACAGGCATGATGGGCATGATATTATAGCCAGATTTTTCCACTTAAAACTAAAGTTGATGATCGACCTGATCACAAAACAAAAAGTTTTCGGTTCAGCTCTTTGTTTCATGTACAGGGTTGAGTGGCAAAGCGTGGCTTGCCACACGCCCACATTCTCCTGTGGCTGTAAAAAAAAAATAATCACGATGCTGTTGACACGGTCATAAGTGTTGATTTCCTGACCGGAACAAGGATCCGATATTGCATGAGATTGTAAAGACGCACATGGTTCATGGGACATGCGGCACTTTAAATAGAGATTCTCTTTGCATGCAGGAGGGTCATTGCTCTAAAAGATACCCTAGAGCGCTTTTAGAGCAAATGATGTCGGGGAAAATGGGTATCCGTTGTATCGTCGAAGATCACCCCTACAAGGCTGTTTAATAATACGCAGTAAGGTGTTTTGAATGGCGAGCCCGGCATTTTAAAAGAACACGTCATTGGAAGAGTTTATACGGTGCATCCAAACAACTCCGAATGCTATTACTTACGCTTACTTCTACATACAGTGCGAGGACCTACTTCTTTTGCCGAATTGCGAAAGGTTGACAATATTGAATATCCTAATTACCAGGCTGCTTGCCGAGTGCGCCACTTGCTAGATGGTGATCAGTATTGGGATGGCGCTTTGGCCGAAGCATGCATCAGCAATAGTCCACATCGCTTGTGTCATTTATTTGCCATTTTCCAGTTTTTTTGTGGACTTTCGGATGCTGCACAGTTGTGGCAAAAATATTAGAAAAAATTAGTTGAAGACTTTTTCAGGAATGCATAACTAAACAATAACAGCGAGCTGAACGAGAGGTTGCGTGAAAGTAATATGAATCGATGTTTGCTGGATATCCAAGACATAGTTACGTCTATAGGGGGTAATCCTGTCTCTTAATATGGTATGCCCGCACCAGCTTTAGACGGGGAACGCATTAACAGGGAGTACGCGGCGAAAATAAAGTATAAACTGGCCGAAACATTGCAAAACGGTGTCTCGAGTCTGACAGTGGAATAGCGTATTATATTAGATCGCGTGTGTCATAGCGTAGATGGTACTTTGGGAGAAATCCTGTTTTTAGATGCACCCGGTGGGACAAGAAAAACATTTCTCACCAAACTCATCTTGGCCCAAATACGCAATCAAAGCAAAATTGCTCTTTCTGTCCCTTCATCAGGCAAAGCAGCCACATTGTTGCCCGGAGGCAAAACCGCCCATACAATGTTCAAGATCCCGATTGACTTGAATCTTACGGAAAGCCCAGTGTATAATGTTTCTAGAAACAGCAACAAAGCAAGGGCTCTACGTGATTGCTGCTTTGTAATATGGGACGACTGCACTATGGCAAACCGTAAAGTGGTAGAAGTGGTAGATAGAACCTTGCGAGATATCAGACAAAATGACCGGCCTATGGGTGGTATGACAATGCTTTTCTGTGGCGATTTTAGGCATACTTTGCCAGTCATACCACGATGAACAAGGGCAGATGAAATTAGAGCCTGCCTAACAAGCTCAAGTCTGTTGCGCAACGTTATACCGATGCATTTAACAATACACATGCGGGCGCAAACAGCAGTCAACCCAAATGCACAAGAGTTTTCAGATTTATTACTAAAAATTTGTGACGGCACGTATCCGCAAGAAGAAGGGAAAGTTATTTTGCCTGATAATTTATGTTGTACTGTTCCATCACTGCAAGACCTAATTTTTTCTGTTTGTATGGTGACCCAACGCAAATAACAAATCATGAAAACTCTTGGCTATGCGAAAGAACTATTTTGACCCCTCGCAACGACCAGGCAGTAGCAATAAACGCTGAAATATTGACAAGTGTTCATGGGCAAAGTGCAGAATATATCTCTATCAACAGAGGCATTGAATAAGAAGACGCTACCAACTATCCGGAGGAATTTTGAAATACCCTAAGCACACCCGGTCTTCCGTCACACAAAATAAATTGAAAGGTCAACGTCCCTATAATTCTCCTTAGAAATTTAAGCCCACCAAAACTATCTAACGCCACCTGACTAAAAAAATCACAAATCTACAACAAAACGTGATAGAAGCTGACATTTTAACAGGATGCGGTGCAGGTGATAACGTTTTTGTACCCTGAATCCCCCTCATTCCAAATAATTTTCCCTTCAGTTCTAACCCCTTCCCGAGATTTGTCGTAAGTATACGTCATGGAAAGTCAGTGCTTCCCGCAATATGTCGTATACTTACGACAAATGCATGGCACCGGCTCAGAAGCTGACTCGGTGCCATCATCCCCGGATGTCAGCTGTATCTTACAGCTGACATGCTGCTGTAATTGAGGGGACCGAAGTTAGCTTCAATCCCCGCTATTAACCACTTAAATGCAGCCATCAAAAGCGATCGCTGCATTTAAGGTGTTTGCAGCTCATCGACACCCCAGCAATGAAATCGCTGGGGTGTCTGTGGCTGCAATGGCAACCAGAGGCCTATTACTGGCCTCCCGGTGTGCCTAGCATGGAAAACTTCAAGCTCCCGCCCGGAGGCGGGGCCTGAAAGGGTTCCGTAGCCGCCGGCAAGATTGTACCAGCTCAGGAGATGAGCCAGCGTCATCAGCGGTGGATATCAGCTGTATGTTACAGCTGACATCCACCTGTAATGGCAGGAACAGGAGCTAGCTCCGATCCCTGCCATTAACCCCTCAGATGTAGCGATCGGATGCGATCGCTGCAACTTTGTGGTTGCTAGCAGATCGCCAGCTGTTCACTGCAATCGCACAACTGCTGACTGCTATTATGACAACAGGAGACCTAACAATGGCCTCCTGTTTGCCATTGCAGAAACCGAGTAGGCCCCGCCTGGAAGCGAAGCCTAATCGGCTTGCTGTCAGTAAATGACTGACAGATCTAATACATTGCACTAGGTAGGTAGTACAATGTATTAGAAAAAAAAATCCGACAGTTGGACTTTCAAGTACCCTAGTGGAGACTAAAGTAAAGTGTAAAAAAAAGTGAAAAAAAAGTTGTAAAAAATATAATAAAAGTTTTAAGTAATAAAATAAAACAAAACACAATCGCCCTTTTTCCCTTATCAAGTCCTTTATTATTGAAAAAAAAAATAAACCATACATATTTGGTATCGCCCCAACCGGAATGGCCTAAACTATAAAAATATTATGTTATTCCACACGGTGAACGGCGTAATAAAAGCGTAAAAAAATAATGCCAGAATTTCTGTTTTTTGGGCACAAAAATTGAAATAAAAAGTGATCAAAATGTCACATGTATCCAAAAATGGTGCCTATAAAAACTATAGCTCGTCTCACAAAAATCAAGCCCTCATACAGCTCCTTCGATGACAAAATTAAAAAGTTATAGTTCTCACAACATGGCGACAGAAAAAATACATTCTTTTTACAAAAGTAATTTTATTGTGCAAAAAGTTGTAAAACATCAAAAAGTGCTATAAATTAGGTATCGCCGGAATCAGACTGACCCGCAGAATAAAGTTAACATTTAATTTATAACGCATGGTGAACGCTGTATAAAAAAACCCTAAGAAAACTATGGCAGAATTGCTGTTTTTTGGTCACCTTGCCTCTAAAAAAATAGGATAGAAAGTGATCAAAAAATCGCATGTACCCCAAAATGGTACCAATAATAACTACAGCTCGTCCCGCAAAAAAACAGCCCTCATACCACTACATCTATGAAAAAATAAAATTAGTTAAAGAGGCTCTGTCACCAGATTTTGCAACCCCTATCTGCTATTGCAGCAGATAGGCGCTGCAATGTAGATTACAGTAACGTTTTTATTTTTAAAAAACGAGCATTTTTGGCCAAGTTATGGCCATTTTTGTATTTATGCAAATGAGGCTTGCAAAAGTACAACTGGGCGTGTTGAAAAGTAAAAGTACAACTGGGCGTGTATTATGTGCGTACATCGGGGCGTGTTTACTACTTTTACTAGCTGGGCGTTCTGATGAGAAGTATCATCCACTTCTCTTCAGAACGCCCAGCTTCTGGCAGTGCAGACACAGCCGTGTTCTCGAGAGATCACGCTGTGACGTCACTTCCCCAGGTCCTGCATCGTGTCAGACGAGCCGGCACCAGAGGCTACAGATGATTCTGCAGCAGCATCGGCGTTTGCAGGTAAATCGATGTAGCTACTTACCTGCAAACGCTGATGCTGCTGCAGAATCAACTGTAGCCTCTGGTGCCGATGTGGCCGACACGATGCAGAACCTGTGAGTGACGTCACAGATCTGCACTGCCAGAAGCTGGGCGTTCTGAAGAGAAGTGGATGATACTTCTCATCAGAACGCCCAGCTAGTAAAAGTAGTAAACACTCCCCGATGTACACACATAATACACACCCAGTTGTACTTTTACTGTAAACACGCCCAGTTGTACTTTTGCAAGCCTCATTTGCATAAATACTAAAATGGCCATAACTTGGCCAAAAATGCTCGTTTTTTAAAAATAAAAACGTTACTGTAATCTACATTGCAGCGCCTATCTGCTGCAATAGCAGATAGGGGTTGCAAAATCTGGTGACAGAGCCTCTTTAAGGCTTTCATAAGTCAGGAAATAAAAAATATGCAGTTGTGCACATCAGAGGGGAACATATTGTCTGTTTCAAGAGGCGATTTATCGGGGCCCTAAAATTAGGGAACCAGGAAGGGGAGAGCCCAAACATATCTGCTAGAAGCAAGGGCGCCCGTATTATACCAGGTCAACACTTCCTAGCAAAATTTCCCAAACTGCAAAGGGGCGGCGTGTGGACCAAAAGGGGGATAAGTAAAGACACCATTTATCAGTGCGACACCGGCCTGTGCTGAAAGGATTGCTTCACAGCGTAAAACACATCTATGGATTATTTTATTGTTTACCCCATTATTATACCACCTAACTATGCCCCTGATATACTCTGCTCAGCTTACATATGCCCCCACATTATAAACGGAAACACCAGCAATACTCAAACAAAACTACTACCAAGCAAAATCTACGCTTCAAAAGCCAAATGGCGCTCCCACGTATCTGAGCCCTACAGTGTGCCCAAACAGCAGTTTACTTCCATATATATGGCACCGCCATACCCGGGAGAACCCTTTTAACAATTTTTGGGGTGTGTGTCTACAGTGGCATAAGCTGGGCACGACATATAAGCCATTGAATTGGCATATCTGGGGAAAAATTTAAATTTTTACTTTGCATGATCCGCAGCGCATTTATTTATGGAAAAGATCTGTGGGGTGAAAATGCTCACTACATCCCTTAATAAATGCCTTGAGGGGTGTAGTTTCTAAAATGGGGTCACTTCTGGGGGGTTATTCTTATTATTTCCCATCTGAGCCTCTGCAATTGTGAACCAATTCTGTGTAAATCGCCAAATTTGGCCTCAATTTCGCATAGTACTCTCTCACTCCTGAGACCTGTCAAATGTCCAGGTAAAAGATTAGGGCCCCATGTAGGGTGATTCTAAAACCGGGAAACACAGCATAATAATTAGAGAGCTGTCTTGTTATGGTGGTACAAGCTTGGCACCACATATTGGCAAATCTATGGAAAAAAAATCCAATTTTCACTCTGCAACATCGAGTGCACACTAATTTCTGCAAAACATGCTCACTACACCCCTAGGTGAATACCTTGAGGGGTGTAGTTTTCAAAATGGGGTCAATTTTGGGGGGTTTCCACTGTTTTGGTCCGACAGGTGTTTTGCAAATGCTACATAGCGACCAGAAACCAATCCAGCATAATCTGTACTCCGAAAGCCAAATGGTTTTCCTTCCCTTCTGAGCCCAGCCGTGTGCCCAAAAATTAGTTTATAACCACATATGGGATATTGCTATACTCGGGAGAAATTGCTTAACAAATGTTGGGATTCTTTTTCTGCTTTATTTTTAGAGAAAATGAAACATTTTGCGCTAAACTACATATTATTGGAAAAAAATTTTTTTTATATTCAGTGCCCAATTCAAATAAAATCTATGAAACACTTCTGGGGTCAAAATGCTCACTACACCCCTATATTAATTCATCAAGGGGTGTAGTATCACAAATCGAGTCCCTTTTGGGGAGTTTCCACTGTACTGGTACCTTAGGGGCTTTGCAAAAGCGACATGGTGTCAAGAAACCAATCCAGCTAAATCTGTGCTCCAAAAGCCAAATGCCGCTCCTTCTCTTCTAATCCTTGCCATGTGCCCAAACAGCAGTTTATGACCACATATAGGGTATTTCCGTACTCCAGAGAAGTTGCTTTACAAATGTTGGGGTTCCTTTTTTCCTTTATTTGTTGAGAAAATTAAAAATTTTGAGATAAAGCTACGTCTTATTGAAGAAAAGGGAATGTTTTTATTTTCACTGCCCAATTCTAAAAATTCTATGAAACACCTGTGGGCGTTTTCACTGTTTTGGTCACTCAGGTGCTTTGAAAATGCGACATGGCTGCCGCAAACCATTCCTGCTAAATTTGAGCTCCAAAAGCCAAATGGCACTCTTTCCCTTCTAAGCCCTGCCGTGTGTCCAAACAGCCATTTATTACCACATATGAGGTACTGTTTTACTCGGGAGAAATTGCTTTACAAATGTTGCAGTGCTTTTTCTCCTTTAGTCCTTGTGGAAATTAGAAAAAATTAGCTAAACCTTCATTTTCTTTGAAAGAATGTAGATTTTCATTTTCACGGCCTACTTCTAATAATTTCCGCAAAAAACCTGCATCGTCAAAATGCTAACTATCCCCCTAGATAATTTCCTCAAGAGGTGTAGTTTCCAAAATTGGGCCACTTGTGGGGGCGAGTTTCCACTGTTTTGGTCCCTCAGGCAGGGGCGTAGCTAGGGGGGGCGGCAGGCGGGGCATGTGCCCCGAGCGCAACTTAGAGGGGGGCGCCAGCGTCACCTCCTCCTGCACTATAATTGTACCTGTGTCTATAGGACACAGGTACAATTAGAAACAATGAATGACCGGCCACGTTCTGTGCCTGGCTATTCAGCGCTTTTGTACCAGTGAAGCGACTGGTACCTTTTGTACCAGTGAAGCTTCCGTCGATGAAAGGCGCTGATTGACAGGGAAAGTCATCCTGCCCAGCCAATCAGCGCCTTTCATAGACGCTTCGTTCAACCCCCAGAAGACCTGTGCAGAAGAAAGCAGGTCTCCGTTGCTGCCGGCCGGCGTGGGAACGGGATTAAGGTGAGCTTGAATCGTTTTTTGTTTTTTTTATTGTAATAAAAAAGTGTGTGCCTGTATCTACAGGGGGGGCTTTATTTACAAGGGGGACTTTATCTACGGGGGGAGGACTTTGTCTACACGGGGTGGGCCTTTATCTACAAGGGGGACTTTATCTACGGGGGGGACTTTATCTACGGGGGGGCTTTATCTACACGTGGGGGCTTTATCTATGGGGGGTGTCTATCTACAGGGGGGGCTATATACTGGGGTGGGCTATCTATGGACCACCATATACAGGGGTGGGCTATAGCTACAGGGGGGTTATATACAGGGGTGGGCGATCTATGGAGCACTATATACAGGGGTGAGCTATACCCCTGTATATAGTACTCCATAGATCGCCCACCCCTGTATATAGCCCCCCTGTAGATATAACCCACCCCTGTATATAGTCATGCTGTAGATATAGCCCACCCTTGTATATAGTATCCCACAAATAGCTCCCCCTATAGTGCTCCACAGAAAGCCCACCCTTGTATATAGCCCCCCTGTACATATAGTCCACCCCTGTATATAGTGCTCCACAGATAGCCCACCCCTGTATATAGTATATACAGGGGTGGGCTATCTGTGGAGCACTATATACAGGGGTGGGCTATATCTACAGGGGAGCTATATACAGGGGTGGACTATATGTGGAGCACTATATACAGGGGTGGGCTACATCTACATGGGGGGGGGCTATATACAGGGGTGAGCTATCTGTGGAGCACTATATACAGGGGTGGGCTATATCTACAGGGGGCTATATACAGGGGTGGGCTATCTGTAGAGCACTATAGGGGGAGTTATTTGTGGGACACTATATACAGGGGTGGGCTATATGGGGGCACTATCTACAGGGGGCTCTATGGGGACACTATCTACAGGGGGCACAGTGTGTGTGTGTGGGACACGGTGTATGGCGCTATTATAATTAGAGGTGCAGTGTATTGCGCTATTATATTTAGGGGCGTAGTGTGTGGTATAATGATAACTTTATCTTTGTTTATAGGTGTAGAAATGTTGGAAAAGTGAGAAGCTGAAGACATCTGAGCGGCAAACTGCAGAAATGGTCTGTGGCCGGGAGAAGTCATCATAGAGGTCTGGACCGGATGGAGAAAAAGAACTAGAATCTGAGACGTCACCGGTGAGTCACTTAATGTAAATGTTTATTCTGCCTCTAATCAGTACTGTTGTCACTGTATGATCTGCAGCGAGATGATGGGTGGTAGGATTATGATAGGATTAATTTTTTGTGAAACAGCAACTCCCAGCATATCCTTACCATTGTTCGGACCATGCTGGGAGCTGTAGTTTTACGCTGTACAAACCTGTACAGCAGGGGTTGCACTAAATTGAGCTGTATTTGTGCTGGTGCTGTATACATGTAATGAGCTTGGTTCTGGGGCTTTATTTATGTACTGAGCACTATTCTGGTGTTGTGTATAGAACTATATTGCTTGTAAAATGTACAAATGTTTTTATGCTCGCGTTACATAAAAATAAATGGGGAAAATAAATGACACGTCATTGATTGGTAGAGAAAACAAACACGGCGAGGGGGAAGGAGATGTCGGGAAAGAAGTCGGGGGGGGGGCGCCAAACTGAATCTTTGCCTCGGGTGCTGGAGAACCTAGCTACGCCTCTGCCCTCAGGGGCTTTGCAAATGCGGCATGGCCTCCGAAAACCATTCCTGCTAAATTTGAGCTCCAAAAGCCAAATGGCCCTCTTTCCCTTCTAAACCATGCCGTGTGTCCAAACAGCCATATATGGGGTATTGTTTTACTCGGGAGAAATTGCTTTACAAATTTTGCAGTGCTTTTTCTCCTTTAGTCCTTGTGGAAATGAGAAAAAATATTGCTAAACCTACATTTTCTTTGAAAGAATGTAGATTTCCATTTTCACGGCCTACTTCAAATAATTTCTGCAATAAAGATGTAGGGTCAAAATGCTCCCTATACCCATAGATAATTTCATTAAAGGGTGCAGTTTCCCAAATGGGGTCACTTTTGGGGGATTTCCACTGTTTTGGCACCGCAAGAGCCCTTCAAACCCGACATGGTGCCTAAAATATATTCTAATAAAAAGGAGACCCCAAAATCCTCTAGGTGCTCCTTTGCTTCTGAGGCCGGTGCTTAAGTCCATTAGCAGACGCGGGCAACATGTGGGATATTTTCTAAAACTGCAGAACCTGGGCAATAAATATTGAGTTGCGTTTCTCTGGTAAAACTTTATGTTACAAAAAAATTGATTAAAAATTAATTTCTGCAACAACAAAAAATGAAATGTGTAAATTTCACCTTTACTTTGTTTTAATTCCTGTGAAACGTCTAAAAGGTTAAGAAACTTGCTAAATGCTGTTTTGAATACTTTTAGGGGTGAAGTTTTTAAAATGGGGTGACTTTTTGGAGATTTCTAATATATAAGGCCCTTAAAGTTACTTCACAACCTGAACTGGCCCCTGTAAAAATAACCATTTTAAATGTTCTTGAAAATGTGAGAAATTGCTGCTAAAGTTCTAAGCCTTGTAACGTCCTAGAAAAATAAAAGGATGTTCAAAAAACGATGTCAATCTAATGTAGACATGTGGAGGATGTTAATTAGCGACTATTTTGCATGGTAATTTTGTGTGGTATAACTGCCTGTCTTACAAGCAGATACAGTCAAAATTGAGAAAAATGCACATTTTTGCAATTTTTCGCAAAATTTTGGTGTTTTTCACATTTAGATACTGAATATATGGAGCAAATTTTACCAGTAACATAAAGTCCAACGTGTCACGAAAAACAATCTCAGAATCGCTTGGATAGGTTAAAGCATTCCGAAGTTATTTCCAAATAAAGTGAAATATGTCAGATTTGAAAAATGAGGCTCGGTCAGGAAGGTCAAAAGTGGCTAAAGAGGGAAGGGGTTAAACGTGTAAAGTTTCCTGTCATCTTATGCTACGCTATGACCATCAACAAAGCGCAGGGCCAAACGCTGCGCGTTGCGGGAGTGGACCTCAGTGTCAGCTGCTTTGTGCACGGTCAGCTCTATGTGGCTCTCTTCCAGGTTTGCAACTCCACCAATCTTTATAATCCCTGGTGGTTCTACTGCTAACATTGTTTACAGGGAAGCGTTGTCGTAGTGAACCTGACTACTGAAAAAACAATTAAAAATAGTTACGTTTGTTTATTCACTTTGTTTTGAGTGTGGTACAAGGCTAGGAATATACTTATAAAAAACGGCATTGGTACGTTTTTCAGAGGTCTTCACGGGCACAGCTAGTATATATATATGTGTGTGTGGATAGATAGAAAGATAGATAGATAGATAGATAGATAGATAGATAGATAGATAGATAGATAGATAGATAGATAGATAGATAGATAGATAGATAGATAGAATGACTACAGATATAAATATATAATACACTTCCCTTTACAAAATCCCAGCCACATTACGGCATGCTAGTAGTTTAGTGGCTTTACACCTACTGACAGGTTCCCTTTCAGGGTAGGAACACACACACAGCGTAAACACTGCGGATTTTCCACAATGGATTAATTGCGGAAAATCCGCAGCATATTACAGTAGCAGCAAATCTTGTCCCCACACTGCTGGTAAATTTCCGCCCAAAAAACGCACATAAATTGACCTGCGGTGCGGTTACTTAAATTATGTCAAATAATTCTGCGGATACGCAACTCTTCTGTTGCCGTTTACCCATTGAATTCAATGGGGTGCTTAAACACGCAATAAAGCAGTCTGTGTTTTGCGATATTTGCGGCGGAATCACAGAGATTACACTGCAAAAATCGAAGAAAAAAATTAATAAAGTTATACTTACCCAGAGTTCCCTGCTTCCTCTCCCGTCCGGTCTCCCTGGATGACATTGCAGGCCATGTGACCACTGCAGCCAACCACAGGCTGCAGCGTCAGATGGGCCTGCAACATCATCCAGGGAGGCCGGAGCGGACGTCAGAGGAGAGTGGGGGTAAGTATGTGCGATCATTTATGCAGCGGAATGTACGCCCGAAAAATAACGCACCCCTGTGTGGTGCGGAATTTCGGATGGCAATCCCTTTGGTGATCTGGATGAATACGCTACGCAGCTTAACGCAGTGTATCCGCCCTGAATACTCTGTGTGCATTCGTACCATAAAGGGGTTGTCCAGTTTCAACAAATTAAAGTTTTTGTTTTTTTTTGTAGAATTTTCCATTATACTTTCTGTATTAATTCTTCACGGTTTTCAAGATCTTTGTTTGTTGTTATTCAGTAGGAACATTCATTGTTTACTTCCAGTGGATAAAATACTGTCATGGTCATGTAATAGACGAATTTACTGTAAATTACGTTAGAAACTGGCATAAATTCTAGCGTAAAATCTTTTTCATATTTCCTTTTTATGCTGCATGGACGGCCAGATATGCACCTAAATTATTAAGAGGTGTGCGCCTCTTAATAGATAAGCTGCATCTTACTCCTACCTATTTTGCTTTAAGGCTCTCGTTTGAAACACCAGTCTAAGGGCTTATTCAGACGAACGGGATATACGTCCGTGCAACGCGCGTGAATTTCACGCGCGTCGCACGGTCCTATATTAGTCTATGGGGCCGTGCAGACAGTTGCGTGATTTTTACGCAGTGTGAGTCCGCTGCGAAAAACTCACGACATGCCCGTTCTTTGCGCGTATTTCGCGCGTCACACACCCATTGAAGTCAATGGGTGCGTGAAAATCATGGGCACCACACGGAAGCACTTCCGTGGGACGCGCGTGATTCGCGCAACAGCTGTAAAACTATGAATGAAAAGAGAAAAGCACAACGTGCTTTTCTGTTTACAAACATCCAAACAGAGTGTCATAATCACGCAGCCGCGCATCATACGGGGCTGACACACAGAGCTGTTAAGTGCCTTTTGCGCACGCAAAACGCAGCGTTTTTTGCGTGCGCAAAACGCACACGCTCAGGTGAATCCAGCCAAAGTGAAACTCCCCCAAAGTGTGAACATATCCTTATGCTTGACTCTATGCTGGAGAAACCATCTAACTACACACAGTGTAAGGGCAGATACAGACGGACGTTGCGTTTTTGCGCGCGCAAACAACGCAGCGTTTTGCACGCGCAAAAACCATTTGACAGCTGCGTGTGTCATCCGTGTATGATGCGCGGCTGCGTGATTTTCGCGCAGCCGCCATCATAGAGATGAGGCTAGTCGACGCCCGTCACTGTCCAAGGTGCTGAAAGAGCTAACTGATCGGCAGTAACTCTTTCAGCACCCTCGACAGTGAATGCCGAACACAATATACAGAAACCTGTTAAAAACAAACAAAAAGTTCGTACTTACCGAGAACTTCCCGGCCGTTGCCTTGGTGACGCGTCCTTGGTGACGCGTCCTTGGTGACGCGCCTCTCTTGACATCGGGCCCCACCTCCCTGGATGACGCGGCAGTCCATGTGACCGCTGCAGCCTGTGCTTGGCCTGTGATTGGCTGGAGCTGTCACTTGGACTGAATTGTCATCCCGGGAGGTCAGACTGGAGGAAGAAGCCGGGAGTTATCGGTAAGTCAGAACTTCGGTTTTTTTTACAGGTTCATGTTTATTGGGATCGGTAGTCACTTTCCATGGTGCTGAAACAGTTTAACTCTTTCAGCACCCTGGACAGTGACTATCTCCGGACGTCGCGTACCGAAAATTTTTTGCCGGGTTCGGCCAAAACGAGTTCGGCCGAACCCGGTGAAGTTCGGTTCGATTGTCCGGGTTCGCTCATCTCAAAGACACTCCATTTGGATGTTTGGAAACAGAAAAGCACGTGGTGCTTTTCTGGTTACATTCATCCTTTTGACAGCTGGTGCGCTGTTTCAGTCGGTTTGCACGGAAGTGCTTCCGTGCGACCTGCGTGGTTTTCACGCACCCATTGACTTCAATGGGTGCGTGATGCGCAAAATACGCGGAGATATTGAACCTGTCGCGCTTTTTGCGCAGCTGACAAACGCTGCGCAAAATGCACAGACTGTCTGTACTGCCCCATAGACTTGTATTGGTCTGTGCGTGGCGCGTGAAAACCACGCGGCCCGCACGGACCACATACACGCTCGTGTGAATCCCCCTTAGCGTGTATTCGGTCCGTGCGGGCCGCGTGGTTTTCACGCGCCACGCACAGACCAATACAAGTCTATGGGGCAGTACAGACAGTCCGTGCTTTTTGCGCAGCGTTTGTCAGCTGCGCAAAAAGCGCGACAGGTTCAATATCTCCGCGTATTTCACGCATCACGCACCCATTGAAGTCAATGGGTGCGTGAAAACCACGCAGGTCGCACGGAAGCACTTCCGTACGAACCGACTGAAACAGCGCACCAGCTGTCAAAAGGATGAATGTAACCAGAAAAGCACCACGTGCTTTTCTGTTTCCAAACATCCAAATGGAGTGTCTTTGAGATGAGCGAACCCGGACAATCGAACTGAACTTCACCGGGTTCGGCCGAACTCGTTTTGGCCGAACCCGGCAAAAAAATTTCCGGTACGCGACGTCCGGAGATAGTCACTGTCCAGGGTGCTGAAAGAGTTAAACTGTTTCAGCACCATGGACAGTGACTACCGATCCCAATAAACATGAACCTGTAAAAAAAACGAAGTTCTGACTTACCGATAACTCCCGGCTTCTTCCTCCAGTCTGACCTCCCGGGATGACAATTCAGTCCAAGTGACAGCTCCAGCCAATCACAGGCCAAGCACAGGCTGCAGCGGTCACATGGACTGCCGCGTCATCCAGGGAGGTGGGGCCCGATGTCAAGAGAGGCGTGTGACCAAGGACGCGTCACCAAGGCAACGGCCGGGAAGTTCTCGGTAAGTAAGAACTTTTCTTTTTTTTAAACAGGTTGCTGTATATTGTGTTCGGCATTCACTGTCGAGGGTGCTGAAAGAGTTACTGCCGATCAGTTAGCTCTTTCAGCACCTTGGACAGTGACGGGCGTCGACTAGCCTCATCTCTATGATGGCGACTGCGCGAAAATCACGCAGCCGCGCATCATACACGGATGACACACGCAGCTGTGAAATGTTTTTTGCGCGCGCAAAACGCTGCGTTGTTTGCGCGCGCAAAAACGCAACGTCCGTCTGTATCTGCCCTAAGGCTGGGTTCACGCAACCTATTTTCAGACGTAAACGAGGCGTATTATGCCTCGTTTTATGGCTGAAAATAGGGCTACAATACGTCGGCAAACATCTGCCCATTCATTTGAATGGGTTTGCCGACGTACTGTGCAGACGACCTGTCATTTACGCGTCGTCGTTTGACAGCTGTCAAATGACGACGCGTAAATTGACTGCCTCGGCAAAGAAGTGCAGGACACTTCTTTGCAACGTAATTTGACAGCCTGACAACAGGTAGTACAGTCATAAGGGTCAGCAAATCCAGCCATAAATCTTCAATGGGGTGGTCCTAAAGTGGTTAATCTAAATAGGTCCAACATTGTGTGCTTAAGGTCCTGTCTCCACAGTTTTTTGACGCTGATATTGATGCGGAAACCGCGTTGGAATCCGCGCCAAACAACGGCAAAATCACTTCCCATTGACCTCAATGAAAGGCAGAGGAGGTTTTTTTTCCGGCCTTTAGCCACTCGCAGGGAAAAAAGGCATGTCCTTTCTTGCCACGGCTTCCACCTCTGATCTCCTATTGAAATCAATGGGAGGCAGAAAAGTGTTTTTTACGGCGTTTTTTGCCCGCGGTCCTTGCATTAGCTTCAATGGCCGTGGTTGAAAAACGCGGCGAAAAAGTGCAAGCAGGTCAAAATCTGCCTCAAAAATTATTTTTCTAAATTCTGAAGATTTTTTCTGCCTGCAAAATATTCAGTGTGAACAGGATCTAAAGAGGTATACCCAGAATCGACAATTATCACCTATCAACAAGATAAGTGATTATTGTCTGATTGCTGGGGGCCCCACCGATTGCGAGAACCTGTGGCCCCGAACCATCTTTCCACCTCACTGCTCGACTGCAGTGAGGAGCACTTTGAATAGAGCAGCGGTCGAGCATGCGCGCTGCTGCTCCCTTCACAGTCTGTAAGGAGGAGTTCACACAGAGTTTTTTGACAAGTTTTTTGAAGCGGAAACCGCGCCGCAAAATACTCCAAAAAACGTCCGAACATGCCTCCCATTGATTCAATGGGAGGCGGTGGCGTTCTTTTCTCGCGAGCGGAAAAACCGGCTCGCGGGAAGATGTGACATGCCCTATCTTCGGGCGTTTACGCCTCTGACCTCCCATTGACATCAATGGGAGGCAGAGAAAGCTTATTTCGCTGCATTTTATGCCAGCGGCGCTCAATGGCCGCGGGCGAAAAACAACGCGAAAGTCGGCGTGTAGGCAAAGGAAAATCTGCCTCAAAATTCCAAATGGAATTTTGAGGTAGATTTTCCTCCTGCAAAAAACTCTGTGTGAACCCAGCCTACGGAAAGAGCCGAGTACAGCACTAGGCTGTTTCCGTCTGTCGTAGACATTGAATTGCAACGACGTCTTAGCTGTATAGCCCCCAGCAATCAGATGCTATGGATAGGTGATAATTGTTGATTTCGGGACAACCCCTTTCATTTTTAATACAGTCTTATAGTATAGTTAGATAGTTCGTTTTTTGTTTTGTTTTCTAAAATAGAGCTCCAATTCACCGACACATACATATGTATTAAAAGTTACATTTCTGGCTCCCTGTAGCAACCACTAGAGGGAGCTCAGTGCATACTGTTTATATATTGAACTGAATATGACAACAGTATGCAGTTAGGTCCTAAGAGTATTTTGTTTTCACTTTTTGGCTGCCAGGTCTTTTTCAGCATTTTGGTAGCTTTCACACTTTTGACATTACAAATTAAAAAAAATATATACTAAACCACCATACCCATATATTTTCTGACAGTAGACACTTGGCACATAATCAAAATGCCATTCAGCACATTAAACACACTGGCACAATCATACAATTTTCTGACAAAGTGTAATTTTTTATTAAAAAAATGCAACTTTCTAAATAGTTTTTATTAAAAATTAGTTTTACTTTTTGAGATACAGCTGCTCTGTATTCTCTATACAGCTTTATTGTTCGCTATGACCTGAATCCATCAGTCTTGCGGTTATTAACTTAGATGGGATAGAATACAGGTGGATCCTGCGTGTCCCGCAGACTTGACGGGAGCAGGTTTTAGTGAAAGACTCTGCTGCTGTACAGAGCAGCTATATCTCAAAAAGTAAAGCAGGTGCATGAGCAATTTCTGAACAACCTGGTGTTATCCAGCAAATGTTCCTATATGCATCATATCCAGTCTGCTATTGCCATCTGTTATTAGCCTGTATCCAGTTGTCCGTTACCAGCCTTTATCCAGTCCGGTATTGCTATCTGTGATCAGTCTGTATCTGGCTATCCATTACTAGCCTGTATCCAGTCCGTTGTTGGTATCTGTGGTCAGCCTGTACCAGCCTGTATTCAGTCCGCTGTTGCTATATCTTATCTGCCATTGCCCAGCTACCTGCTACCTGCCCGTGTCAAGCTATCTACTATCCACCTGTGATAGTGATCCGCTGTCAGCTTCCATCCGTCAAGGCACATGTGCCTGTCTCTTGCCTATTTGGTCAGCAGCTACTTTGCCAGGACCACCTCAAGGAGTAGCCCAGTGGGTCCACAAACCTGCTCGTGGTAACAATTGGGGAGGGGGTTTTCTTGCATATTGTTTATTACTGTATTCTTTTCCATATTGGGTTGATTGGGTACATTGGATGGCATCCAACAGTCAACTATTCTATGAAAAAAAAACGAAAAAATAAATTACAAAAAAATAAAATCGCCAGAATTGAAGAGACCACAAATCTGGTTTTAAAGTGAACCTGTCATTCACATTATGCTTTATTATTATTATGATTTAAGTGGTCTGTCACTTAGTTATTCAAGTGAGCCTGTTCTAATAACTTACATGCGAAGGAAAGCCAGACCTGCCAAAGAAGAGTTTGGCGTATTTTTGAGATGCTGCTTGCTCCACCCACTCTCCACAGTACTAGGGAGACATCTGTCAATCAGTGAGAAGTGGGCATGTCTACATACCTTCCAACTTTCCCGGATTCAGTCGGACAGTCCCGGATTCCGGACGAGGTCCTGCTGTCCCGGGCGGCCGGGGGTATGGCCCGCTGTCAAACAAATTCTGAAGCAGGGAACCATCAGCTCCCTGCTTCAGAATTAGTTCATAGCGGAGGAGCAGAGAGAGCTTCTCCACTCGCCGAAGACTCCCCGGGCACAGTGCTACTTAAAGTAGCGCTCCACAGCAAGTGGAGGAGCTCCCTCTGCTCTGAACTAATTCTGAAGCAAGGAGCTGATGGTTCCCTGCTTCAGAATTAGTGGCTACTCCTTGAGTGGAATCGCCGTTCCTGATGATCTGGCTGGGGATTCCACCTGGAGCGAAATCCCCGGCCAGAGTCGGCAACGGGGATTCCGCTCAAGGACTAGCCACTGATGTCACTGTCCATATATAGACAGTACAGCCGAGGGCTTCCCCGAGCACAGTGCTTAAAGTAGCGCTGTTCCGGGGGAGTCCTCGGCGAGCGGAGGAGCTCCCTCTGCTCCTCCGCTCTGAACTAATTCTGAAGCAGGGAGCTGATGGTTCCCTGCTTCAGAATTAGTGGCTACTCCTTGAACGGAATCCCCGTTGCCGATGATCTGACCGGGGATTCCGCTCCTAGAGGAAACCCATGAGGTCACTGTCCATATATGGACAGTGACGTCAGGCCAGAGTCGGCAACAGGGATTCCACTCAAGGAGTAGCCACTGACGTCACTGTCATAAATAATAAAACAACAACAAAAAAACAGGTATATTAGGGGTTGAATTGTAGCTGCCTTCAGATCGAGCAGCACCCCATCCTCAGTTCATATGCGCTGAACTGAACCAGAGGCATGGCTTAAAAGAGAAAAAAAATTGCACAACGCACTGCGCGCTCCGCATCGGTTGTCAATCTTTGTGATACTTGAAAGCTGGGAGGTATGTGTCTGTCACTATATTATGCAGATCTCAGTGAAAACCTGATCGTGATGCTAGATTCACACGGGTGTTGTGAATCTTGGAGGTGCATCCATGCACTGCGCTGCAGGACGCGATATCACTCATCCCCCATAGACTAGAGTCTATGGAGGGATGCGTGAAGCATGAAAGAATAGGACATGTCCTATTTTCTCACCTACCCTTCACACGGTCCGTTGAAACAAAGGCCGTGTGAATGGCCACATTTAATTATGTAGGTCCGTGTGACGGCCGTTGTTTCAACAGCCGTCACATGGACGTTTAACACGTACGTGTGAATAAGGCCTAATGACTAAACCCTTAGGCTGGGTTCACACGACCTATGTTCAGGCGTAAACGAGGGGTTTTATGCCTCGGATTACGCCTGAAGACAGGGCTCAAATACATCGGCAAACATCTGCCCATTCATTTCAATGGGTTTGCCGATGTACTGTGCCGACGACCTGTAATTTTACGCGTCACTGTCAAAAGACGGTGCGTAAAATAACAACGTCGTCAAAGAAGTGCCGGACACTTCTTGGGACGTAATTTGAGCCGTTTTTCATTGAATTCAATGAAGAACAGCTCCAAAAAACGCGAGTATGAGGAATTACGTCTGAAATCCAGGAGCTGTTTTATCCTGTGCACATACCCTTACAACTACACCGTGTAATCTATGAAAAGTAATCACGACCAGTGGTTTGCTACAATGGGAGGTACCTTTTTTAATCCGCGTGTATAGGTTATAGATTAACATACTAAATTGTAGCAAATCAGCAAATCAAGTAAAAATATAATAGCCACATGGATGGCTTGAGCTGAACCCCTCCACATGCATCATATACACTAGAAAATAGTTGCAAATAGTATCTTTATCAGACTGTACAAAATAATGTAAAATATATGGTCAAGAAGCGTTATTTGACGCAATGTTTTAAAAAAGCGGAAAATTCTTGCAAGAAAACACAAATTTAGCCCAACATGCTAACCCTAATCATGAGTTAAAAATACCTGAACCTAGTGTAATGTGATGAGGATGTAGTCACACGGTGCAGTTTTGCTATGTTTTTTGCCTTACAACCAAAAAAAACACTGTAAAATGCATGAGTTTTTACTGCGATTTGCAGCGATTTCCATGCTAACTGCAAAATTGCGGCAAATCGCTGTAAAAATACATGCAGTTTTTATGTGTGGTTTTTCGCCACGTGGCAAAAATGCATGAAAAACCACACCATGTGTATGCACCCTAAGGCTGGATTCACACGAACGTTGCGTTTTTGCGCGCGTGAAAAACGCGCCGTTTCGGTTGCATTGGAGTTGCGTGTGGCATCCGTTTGGGCAGCGTGATAGGGTATTTAACGCGCGTATGGCATGCGTTTTTTACGCGCGTCAAAACAACGGAGGGTAGAGAAATGGAGAGGGCAGCCTACAAAAAGACACCTTCTCCAACACCTGCTTGCTGTGAGCACATGTTCGCATCAAGATTTCACGTTACCTCACACTTTGGCCCGTGTTTGTTGTTTTTGGGTGGTTTTACAGGTTAAAAAAACTACTATTGCTGCAGATGTCAGTTTAAACTGTGCGCATGTGCTCAGAAAGTGAAAAGCCACTTCCTGGTTTGTAGTTGTTTTGTCTAGTCTGCTCAACTCATTTACATAGACTTAACAAGTGTTGCGTGAAAAACGCTGTGCGTACGGAGGTGCTTCCGTGTGCCCTGCGTTGTTTTCACGCACCCATTGACTTCAATGGGTGCGTGATGCGTTGAAAACGCTGAATCAACGGACATGTCGTGCCTTTTTGGCAACGGAGCAGCGCTGCGCAAAAACCACGCACATGTCTGCACGGCCCCATAGACTAATATAGGTCCGGGCAACGCGCGTGAAAATCACGCGCGTTGCACGCGCGTATTTTACGTTCGTCTGAATAAAGCCTAATGCTGATTTTTTTTATTGTAACTGGTTGGAAACAGTCGTTTATGGGAACCGTGGGTGAAAAATTTATTTTCTGACTGATGGAAATATATTAAGACATTCCTCTCTAGTAATTATCATTATCGCTATGACTGTAGCGTGTATCACTAGAGAAGCGGTCAGCGGATTTTACGCTAAAAATCAGGTCTGGACATAATAGGGACATAATAGGAACAGTGTAAAATGTATAAACTTTACTGATTGTTGTGTGAGTGTCTGGTGCAACTTACTTGACGCAGCGATCCTGATGCAGATGTCCAAGTCGTGGAGTCAAGAAATGGGCAAATTTAGCGCAGAGGGGTGATTAGAAGATCTAAAAAAAACTCTCAACCGCCTCTCTCCAATTTGTTCTTTTGTCCTCTCTTGTATATCTAAAATATTATATTATTTCTCTTGCAGGTGTGCAGCAAGAATCACGTAGTTCAAGTTCTGGTGGACTTCAGCCATGGTTGCTTGGTCTCACAGCCATGGTCGTGTTCCTTTTCATTGTCTTCATCTTACTGATTGTTAACAGAGTCTGGTGCAAGCATAAGTATGTATTCAATTTAATACAAGAAACTGAGCCATATCTATCAACAAACTAATGTCTCATGAAACACACACAGTGCACTTACTAAAATCAAATAACCTTTTAGGAGTTTTCTATTCTTGAAAACCCTTCATTCAGGTGGGTTTATACACTAATCAGCCATAACATTAAAGTCACCTTCCTAATATTATGTAGGTCCCCTCCTCGTGCTGCCAAAACAGCTCTGAACCATCAAGGCATGGACTCCACATTACCTCTGAAGTGTGTCCTGTGGTATCTGTTAGGGTATGTTCACACGCAAACGCAAAATACGTCTGAAATTACGGAGCTGTTCTCAGGCGAAAACAGCTCCTGAATTTCAGACGTAATTGCAAGTATTCGCGTTTTTCGCGGCGTCCATTACGGACGTAATTGGAGCTATTTTTCAATGGAGTCAATGAAAAACGCCTCCAAAAACGTCCAAGGAACATGCACTTCTTTGACGCGGGCGTATTTTTACGCGCCGTCTTTTGACAGCGACGCGTAAAATTACACTTCGTCTGAACAGAACATCGTAAAACCCATTGCAAGCAATGGGCAGATGTTTGCAGATGTAATGGAGCCGTCTTTTCAGGTGTAATTCAAGGCGAAAAACGCCTCAATTACGTCTGAAAATAGGTCGTGTGAAGCCAGCTTTAGGGCTTTTTCAGACGAACGCGATATATGTCCGTGCAACACGTGTGATTTTCACGCGCCTCGCATGGACCTATGTTAGTCTATGGGGCCGTGCAGACTGTCCGTGAGTTTCACACAGCGTGTGTCCGCTGCATAAAACTCACGACATGTCCTATATTTGTGCGTTTCTCGCGCATCACGCACCCATTGAAGTCAATGGGTGTGTGAAAATGATGTAATGGCACGTTTTCTGATGCAGTTTCCGCGTCAAAAAAACGTGTAAAAAAACTTTGTGTGAACTGGGCCTTACCAAGACGTTAGTAGCAGATCCTTTAAACCTGTCACTATCTCCCACAAAGTGAGTTATTAGACTCACGTAATTGCCGCTGTGTCTGTGAGTCCAGTGGTATTTGTTCCTTACTTCTGCGCCCACCCCCCATTGCTGAGATATTGCCCCCTCTTTATTTATTAAACAATATATAAATGAACCATTAATTTCTATTGGCCACGGACACCTTTCAGTAATTTTACTGATGGGTGTCCGTGCTGAAAAAATTATAGAACCCGTCCTATTCTTGTCCGTAATTACGAGCTTCCGTAAATACGGATGGCTACGGATGTGCATCTGTATACTGTCCATATTTACGGAAGCGTTGCTATGCAACATGCTGATGACATAATTTGCATCCTCCCTTTTTTTTACGGATCCGTATATACGGATGGAATACGGATACAATACGGACCCTATTTATAGACACCCTTCAGTAAGGCCTCATGCACACGACCGTAGCCGTGTGCACGGCCGTGATTTTCGGGTCGGCCGGCTGCGGACTGTCAGCCGCAGGCCGCCCGCAAATCGCGGGACATGCACATGGCTCCCGGGCCATGCATGGACCGCAAAAACTACGGTCGTGTGCATGGCCCCATAGAAAAGAATGGGGCCGCAATTCTCCCGTGGGTTTTCGGGGGAATTGCGGCCGCAAAAACACGTTCGTGTGCATGGGGCCTTAAATGAAGGAATACGGATGAAATACGGATGCCTACGGATCCGTATTTACAGACAGTATTTCGGGATAGATGAAAATATGGTTGTGTGCATGGGGCCTTAGGCCTGGTTCACATGGAGTTTTTTGAAAGGCAGAAAAAATCTGTCTCCAAATTGCTTCAGGAATTTTATGGCAGACTTTTAATTACCAGCGTTTTCGGATGCTTCTTTTTCACATTTCTCGGCCGGGGCCATTGAATCTGATGCAGAAGCCACAGGCAAAAAATATAGCAAAAAACACTCAGTTACAAAGTTACATAGTTGATAAGGTTGAAAATAGACACAGGACCATCAAGTCCAAACTATAAGGGCACGTTACATAGTTACATAGTTACATAGTTAGTACGGCTGAAAAAAGACACATGTCCATCAAGTTCAACCAAGGGACGGGAAAAGGGAAGGAAAAATTTCTACACATAGGAGCTAATATTTTTTGGTTCTAGGAAATTATCTAACCCTTTTTTAAAGCCATCTACTGTCCCTGCTGTGACCAGCTCCTGCGGTAGGCTATTCCATAGATTCACAGTTCTCACGGTAAAGAAGCCTTGTCGCCTCTGCAGCTTGAACCTTTTTTTCTCCAGACGGAGGGAGTGCCCCCTTGTTTTTTGAGGGGGTTTTACAAGGAACAGGATTTCACCATATTTTTTGTATGTGCCATTAATATATTTATATAAGTTAATCATGTCCCCCCTTAGTCGTCTTTTTTCAAGGCTAAATAGGTTTAATTCTTTCAATCTTTCCTCATAACTTAAATTCTCCATGCCCCTAATTAGCTTCGTTGCTCTTCTTTGTATTTTTTCCAACTCCAGGGCATCCTTTCTATGAACTAGAGCCCAGTACTGAACTGCATATTCTAGATGAGGCCTCACTAATGCTTTGTAAAGTGGCAATATTACATCCCTGTCCCGTGAGTCCATGCCTCTTTTAATACACGACAATATCCTGCTGGCCTTTGAAGCAGCTGATTGACACTGCATGCTGTTATTGAGTTTATGATTTACAAGAACACCCAGATCCTTCTCAACAAGTGAATTGTAGCTCCCCCTAGGACATATGATGCATGCAGGTTGTTGGTACCCAGATGCATAACTTTACATTTATCTACATTACACTTCATCTGCCAAGTGGACGCCCAAACACTTAGGCCTCATGCACACGACCGTAAAAACTCCCGTTATTACGGGTCGTAATTATGACCCGTAATAACGGGCTCATAGACTTCTATCGGCGACGGGTGCCTTCCCGTTTTCTCACGGGAAGGTGCCCGTGCCGTTGAAAAAGATAGAACATGTCCTATTTCAGGCCGTAATAACGGCACGGACAGTCCATAGAAGTCTATGGAGCTCTCGTAATGACGGGTGGCTACATGTGTGCACCCGTCATTACGGCAGCGTTGCTAAGCGACGTCAGTAAATAGTCACTGTCCAGGGAGCTGAAAGAGTTAACTGATCGGCAGTAACTCTTTCAGCACCCTGGACAGTGACTACCGATCAGTATAAACCTGTAAAAAATAAAAATAAAAGACGTTCATACTTACCGACAACTTCCTGCTTCCTCCAGTCCGGTCTCCCGCCCGTTGCCTTGGTGACGCGTCCCTCTCGACATCCGGGCCGACGTCCTGGATGACGTTTCAGGCCATGTGACCGCTGCAGCCAATCACAGGTCAATCACAGGCTGCAGCGGTCACATGGACTGCCGCGTCATCCTGGGATGTCGGGCTGGATGTGAAGAGAGGGACGCGTCACCAAGACAACGGCCGGGTAAGTATGAATTTCTTTAACTTTTATTACAGAAAAGGCTGTCCCTTCTCTCTATCCTGCACTGATAGAGAGAAGGGGCTGCCGATTAGTGCAGTGCTATTTTGCCGCCAAAAACGTGCTCGTAAATACGGGTGGAATACGTGTGACACCGGACCCATATTTACGGGCACGGGTTCGTAAATACTGGTGCAAAACGGGTGGAATACGTGTGACACCGAACCCGTATTTACGCCAGTATTTACGGGTGGGAAAAAATACGGTCGTGTGCATGAGGCCTTAGTTTGTTTAAATCTGCCTGCAATTCATGAACATCTTCCATAGACTGAACTATATTACATATCTTGGTGTCATCTGCAAAAATAGAAATAGTGCTATTAATCCCATCTTCTATATCATTAATAAATAAGTTGAATAATAGTGGTCCCAGCACTGAACCCTGGGGTACACCACTTATTACCGGGGACCATTCAGAGTAGGAATCATTGACCACAACTCTCTGGATACGGTCCTTGAGCCAATTCTCAATCCAATTACAAACTATATTTTCTAAACCTATAGTCCTTAATTTACCCATTAGGCGTCTATGGGGGACAGTGTCAAATGCCTTTGCAAAGTCCAAAAACACTAAATCCACAGCGGCCCCTCTGTCTAGACTTCTGCTCACCTCTTCATAAAAACAGATTAGGTTAGTTTGACAACTTCTGTCCTTAGTAAAACCGTGCTGGCTGTCACTTATAATGCTATTTATTGTCACATAATCCTGTATATAGTCCCTCAATAGCCCCTCAAACATTTTCCCCACGATGGATGTTAAGCTTACTGGTCTAGTACTCATAATCTGTAATATTATATTTTTCAAGAAAGGCGTCATGGCCCTTCTTGAACTTGCTCAATGAATCAACGATCACAACATCCTATAGCAGAGAGTTCCATAGTCTCACTGCTCTCACAGTAAGACCAGGTTCCTACGGATCAGATACGCTGCATAAAAATCACGTTGCGTATCCGACCTGGAATCCGCAGTGCATTCCGTCCGAAAAATTGTGATGCAATTTTTAGAACGGGAATTTCTGCAGCGGAAAAAGCGCAGGGGAGAATAAAAAAAATTGATCATACTTATCCCCTCCCTCTTCTCTGTTCAGAGTCCGGACTCCTGGGATGACGTTGCAGGCCTTGTGACGCTGTAGCCAGTATTTGGATGCAGCTGTCACATGGGATGAAACATCATCCCAGGAGGCCAGACTGAAGGAAGAAAGAGACACTTCTGGGTAAGTATTACTATTTTATTTTTTTCTGAGTTGCGATTTTTGCGGCGGTTTCTCTGCGACTCCGCCACAAAAGTCGCAACATTTGGCTTTCTGTTTCAGGTTTTGCATCTCCATTAAATTCAATGGGGGAAAACTTACAACAGAAAATCAATGAAAACGCAGCATAAATTGACATGCTGTGGAATAAAATTTCACACTGCAGGTCAATTTATTAAGGTTTACGCTGCTTCTAAATCTCATCCACTTTGCTGCTACTGTAAATGCTGAGGAATTTTAAACACAAAATTCCGCTGCGGAAATTCTGCAGCGTTTACGCTACGTGGGAACTCGGCCTAAAGAATCCACGTCTGTAACGGTGGTGAAACCTTTTCCCCCCCTAGACGTAGACGATGCCCCCTTGTCCATGGTACAGGCCTAGGTGAAAAAAGATCAATAGAGAGATCTCTGTACTGTCCAATTATATATTTGTACATTGTAATTAGATTGCCCCTAAGCTGTCTTTTATTCTAAACTGAATAGCCCCAAGTTTGCTAACCTTTCTTGGTACTGCAATCTGCCCATTCCCTTAAATACCTTGGTCGCCCTTCTTTGCACCCGTTCTACTTCAGTCATGTCCTTCTTATACGCAGCTGCCCAAAATTGTACACTATTCCATTTGTGGTCTGACTAGTGATTTGTGTAGAGGCAAATCTATGTTCCTGTCATGAACATCTGTGCCTCTTTTGATGAATCCCCTGATTTTATTTGCCTTGGCAGCAGCTGCCTGGCACTGGTTGTTAAATGTAAATGTACTATCGCCCATAAATATATTAAAAAGAAGAGGGCCAAAAACTGACCCCTGTGGAACTCACTGGAAACTGTGACCCACTCTGAGGATGTACCATTAATAACCACCCTATGTTTTCTATCACTGAGCCAGTTGTCAACTCAATTATACATATTTTCCCCCAGTCCCAGCATTTTCATTTTATATACCAACCTAGTATCAAACGCCTATGAAAAGTCTAGATACACCACATCCACAGCCTTACCCAGGTCCAGTCTAGAACTTACCTTCTCATAGAAGCTAATGAGATTGGTTTGACAGGACCGATCCCCCATAAACCCATGCTAATGCTGCATTAACAGTTTATTTGCATTGAGATACTTGAGAATAGAATCTCTTAGAAAACCCTCAAATATTATACCCACAATGGAGGTTAAACTTACAGGTCTATAGTTCCTGGGCTCACTTTTTGACCCCATGAAGAATATTGGCACCACATTTGCTATGTGCCAGTCTTGTGGAACAGACCCAGTCATGAAAGAATCCTTAAACATCAGACATAAGACTATGTCTATCACGGTACTTAATTCCTGCAGAACGCAGGGGTGTATACCATCTGGACCCGGTGTTTTGTCTATTTTAGTGTTTAACCACATCGGTTTCATCCTCTTTCTAGCTTGTTTATTCCCAATGTATATATTTTTCACAGGACCTCTTTAAGAGGCTTTTAAAAATGTCCAATTTAGTTTGTGTATTTTTATTTTTGAGGACATCCCAGTTTATGCCCTTAAGGTCATCCCTTAGCCCATGAAATTTGGCAATTCTTAAGTTTAGTGTTTTTGTAGGTACTCTACCAAGCATCTTATTACAGGATACAAGAGAACTTATTATGTTGTAGTCACTATTACCTAGGTGACCCCCAACCAGCACTTTTGATATCCTGTCTGGCCTATTGGTTAACATTGGTTCTAGAAGTGCCCTCTCCCTCTTGTTGGGTCGTGCGCCAGTTGTGTAAGGTAATTGTCTTTAAGGCCTCATTTACACGAGCGTGTGCGTTTTGCGCGCGCAAAAAACGCTGCGTTTTGCGCGCGCAAAAGGCACTTGGCAGCTCCGTGTGTCATCCGTGTATGATACGCGGCTGCGTGATTTTCGCGCAGCCGCCATCATAGAGATGAGGCTAGTCGACGCCCGTCACTGTCCAAGGTGCTGAAAGAGCTAACTGATCGGCAGTAACTCTTTGAGCACCCTCGACAGTGAATGCCGAACCCAATATACACCAACCTGTGAATAAAAAAAGACTTTCATACTTACCAAGAACTTCCTGCTTCCCCCAGTCCGGGCTCCCGGCCGTTGCCTTGGTGACGCGTCCCTCTCTTGTCATCCGGCCCCACCTCCCAGGATGACGCCGCAGTCCATGAGACCGCTGCAGCCTGTGATTGGCTGCAGCCTGTGCTTGGCCTGTGATTGGCTGCAGCTGTCACTTTGACTGAACTGTCATCCCGGGAGGTCGGACCGGAGTTATCGGTAAGTCAGAACGTCTTTTTTTTTTTTACAGGTTCATGGATTTTCGGAGCGGAAGTCACTGTCCATGGTGCTGAACCAGTTTAACGCTTTCAGCACCGTGGACAGTGACTGTCTCCTGACGTCGCGTACCCGAACATTTTTTACCGGTTTCGGTCAAAACGAGTTTGGCCGAACCCGGTGAAGTTCGGTGCACTCATCTCGAATTTGGCACTCCGTTTGGATGTTTGTAAACAGAAAAGCACGTGGTGCTTTTCTGTTTACATTCAGGAGTTTGACAGCTCTTGCGCGAATCACGCAGTTCGCACGGAAGTGCTTCCGTGTGGCATGCGTGGTTTTCACGCACCCATTGACTTCAATGGGTGCGTGAGTGCGCGAAAAACGCACGATTATAGAACATGTCGTGAGTTTTTTTCTGCGCACACGCGCTGAGCGCAATTCACGCATCGTCTAAACTACCCCATTGACTAATATAGGTGCGTACGACATGCGTGCAAAGCACGCGCGTCGCACGCGCGTATAATACGTTCGTGTAAATGAGGCCTAAAGGGAATGTGTCGCAAATGTAAAATTTTTTTTAAAGTAAATTACTTTATTTTCTTTTCTTCCAAATATTTTAAATTAGATAATAATTTGACATGTTTTCCTATGTTGGCCACCAGAGGGAGCACTTCCAAGACTTAACAGCAAGATGAATCAGGCAAATCAACCTGACATACAGCTGCTGTAAGGCCTTATTTACACAAACGAGTGCGTTTTGTGCACGTAAAAAACACAGTGTTTCGTGCGCGTTGCAGTTTTATGTGTCATCAGTGTTTGGTGCGTGTCTGCGTTATTTGCGCGCGTATGCCCTCCTTATGTCACGTGGTTTTGACGTTTACAAAATGAAATGAAGGAGGTGGTTTTCTTTTTCCCATCATTTCTTGAGCAACTGTTGCGCGAATCACACACAGCACACGGATGTTCGTCCGTGTGCTGTCCGTGATTTTCACGCACCCATTGACTTCAATGGGTGCGTGATGCGCTAAAAACACTCAAGTATAGGACATGCAGTGAGTTTCACGCAGCGGACACATGCTGCGTGAAAAACACGGAATGTCTGAATGGCCCCATTGACTTGCATAGGTCCGTGCGACGTGCGTGATTTTCACACGCGTATCACGGACGTGAAATACGCTCGTGTAAATAAGGCCTAAATGTGGGAGGGATACTCACCCCCACCCCCTATTTTTGGCTACAAGCCAGGAAAAGGTGTCTTCAAATTTCTAAGCATTGTTCAGCTCCATCTTTGAAGAGATTGTAAAAATGGTAGCTGGCAGAAGCTACACTACCGTTCAAAAGTTTAGGGTCACTTAGAAATTTCCTTATTTTTGAAAGAAAAGCACAGTTTTTTTCAATGAAGATAACATTAAATTAATAAGAAATACATTCTATACATTGTTAATGTGGTAAATGACTATTCTAGCAGCAAACGTCTGGTTTTTAATGCAATATCTACATACAGTGAAGGAAATAAGTATTTGATCCCTTGCTCATTTTGTAAGTTTGCCCACTGTCAAAGTCATGAACAGTCTAGAATTTTTAGGCTAGGTTAATTTTACCAGTGAGAGATAGATTATATAAAAAAAAAAAAACAGAGAATCACATAGTCAAAATTATATATATTTATTTGCATTGTGCACAGAGAAATAAGTATTTGATCCCCTACCAATCATTAAGAGTTCAGCCTCCTGCAGACCAGTTACACGCTCCAAATCAACTTGGACAGCTGTCTTAAATGGTCACCTGTATAAAAGACTCCTGTCCACAGACTCAATTAATCAGTCTGACTCTAACCTCTACAACATGGGCAAGACCAAAGAGCTTTCTAAGGATGTCAGGGACAAGATCATAGACCTGCACAAGGCTGGAATGGGCTACAAAACCATACGTAAGACGCTGGGTGAGAAGGAGACAACTGTTGGTGCAATAGTAAGAAAATAGATGACATACAAAATGACTGTCAATCGACATCGATCTGGGGCTCCATGCAAAATCTCACCTCGTGGGGTATCCTTGATCCTGAGGAAGGTGAGAGCTCAGCCGAAAACTACACGGGGGGAACTTGTTAATGATCTCAAGGCAGCTGGGACCACAGTCACCAAGATAACCATTGGTAACACATTACGCCATAATGGATTAGAATCCTGCAGTGCCCACAAGGTCCCCTTGCTCAAGAAGGCACATGTACAGGCCCGTCTGAAGTTTGCAAATGAACATCTGGATGATTCTGAGAGTGATTGGGAGAAGGTGCTGTGGTCAGATGAGACTAAAATTGTTTGGAGGAAGAGAAATGCTGCCTATGACCCAAAGAACACCGTCCCCACTGTCAAGCATGGAGGTGGAAACATTATGTTTTGGGGGTGTTTCTCTGCTAAGGGCACAGGACTACTTCACCGCATCAATGGGAGAATGGATGGAGCCATGTACCATCAAATCCTGAGTGACAACCTCCTTCCCTCCACTAGGACATTAAAAATGGCTCGTGGCTGGGTCTTCCAGCACGACAATGACCCGAAACATACAGCCAAGGCAACAAATGAGTGGCTCAAAAAAAAGCACATTAAGGTCATGGAGTGGCCTAGCCAGTCTCCAGACCTTAATCCCATCGAAAACTTATGGAGGGAGCTGAAGATCCGAGTTGCCAAGCGACAGCCTCGAAATCTTAATGATTTATAGATGATCTGCAAAGAGGAGTGGGCCAAAATTCCACCTAACATGTGTGCAAACCTCATCATCAACTAAAAAAAAAACGTCTGACTGCTGTGCTTGCCAACAAGGGTTTTGCCACCAAGTATTAAGTCTTGTTTGCCAAAGGGATCAAATACTTATTTCTCTGTGCACAATGCAAATAAATATATATAATTTTAACTATGTGATTTTCAGTTTTTTTTTAAATATATAATCTATCTCTCACTGGTAAAATTAACCTAGCCTAAAAATTCTAGACTGTTCATGTCTTTGACAGTGGGAAAACGTACAAAATCAGCAAGGGATCAAATACTTATTTCCTTCACAGTAGGTGTATAGAGGCCCATTTCCAGCAACCATCACTCCAGTGTTCTAATGGTACATTGTGTTTGCTAACCGTGTTAGAAGGCTAATGAATGATTAGAAAACATATGAAAACCCTTGTGCAATTATATTCGCACCAATGTAAACAGTTTTGCTGTTTAGAGGAGCTATAAAACTGACCTTCCTTTGAGCTAGTTGAGAATCTGGAGCATTACATTTGTGGGTTCGATTAAACTCTCAAAATGGCTAGAAAAAGAGAGCTTTCATGTGAAACTCGACAGTCTTGTTCTTAGAAATGAAGGCTATTCCATGAGAAAAATTGCCAAGAAACGGAAGATTTCCTACAACGGTGAGTACTACTCCCTTCAGAGGACAGCACAAACAGGCTCTAACCAGAGTAGAAAGAGAAGTGGGAGGCCTTGCTGCACAACTGAGCAACAAGACAAGTACATTAGAGTCTCTAGTTTGAGAAATAGATGCCTCACAGGTCCTCAACTGGCAGCTTCACTAAATAGTACCCGCAAAACGCCAGTGTCAACGTCTACAGTGAAGAGGCGACTCCGGGATGCTGGCCTTCAGGGCAGAGTGGCAAAGAAAAAGCCATATCTGAGACTGGCTAATAAAAGGAAAAGATTAATATGGGCAAAAGCACACAGAATTTGGACATAGGAAGATTGGAAAAAAGTGTTATGGACAGACGAATCGAAGTTTGAGGTGTTTGGATCACACAGAAGAACATTTGTGAGACGCAGAACAACTGAAAAGATGCTGGAAGAGTGCCTGACGCCATGTGTCAAGCATGGTGGAGGTAATGTGATGGTCTGTGGTTGCTTTGGTGCTGGTAAAGTGGGAGATTTGTACATGGTAAAAGCGATTTTGAATAAGGAAGGCTATCACTCCATTTTGCAACGCCATGCCATACACTGTGGACAGCGCTTTATTAGAGCCAATTTCATCCTACAACAGGACAATGACCCAAAACATACCTCCAAATTATGCAAGAACTATTTAGGGAAGAAGCAGGCAGCTGGTATTCTATCTGTAATGGAGTGGCCAGCGCAGTCACCAGATCTCAACCCCATAGAGCTGTTTGACCGTATGGTACGCAAGAAGTGCCCATCAAGCCAATCCAACTTGTGGAAGGGCCTTCTGGAAGCATGGGGTGAAATTTCTCCCGATTACCTCAGCAAATTAACAGCTAGAATGCCAAAGGTCTGCAATGCTGTAATTGCTGCAAATGGAGCATTCTTTGACGAAAGCAAAGTTTGAAGGAGAAAATTATTATTTCAAATAAAAATCATTATTTCTAACCTTGTCAATGTCTTGACTATATTTTCTAGTCATTTTGCAACTCATTTGATAAATATAAGTGTGAGTTTTCATGGAAAACACAAAATTGTCTGGGTGACCCCAAACTTTTGAACGGTAGTGTATAGGACACACCAAATGGCACGTAACGGAATTGCTGCAGAAGATTTCTGCAGCAATTCTGTTGAAAGTAGCCGACATTCCACTGCGGAAAAAACACACAATTTTCTGTGTTTTCTACTGCAGAGAATGGTGCAGATTTTGCTGGGTTTTCCTCAATGCTGGGAGATAGTGATTTCTCCTCTGAAAAATGCAGGAATTCAGTCCACTTTCAGCAGCAGGAATTGACATGCTGCGGTCAGAAATTTTTACACAGTGTGTGGATGCTAAATTCCAGACGATAAATATGCAGCAATTCTGCTACGTGTGGACAAGTCCTAGGAATGGTGAAAGTGAAGAGGGAGATACTGTTGTAAATAAATTTTCAGTTAATAGGTTCACACGTCATGTATTTCATGCATTTTTTGGCGCATTTTTTTGTGCCGAAAAACGTGTAAAAAAACGCTTGATTACACTTTTCATTTACAGAAATGGGAAAGCACACAGTTACTGCATACAACGCGCTTTTTTACGCAATTCTTTGACACAGAAAACGCGACAAATGTTCCCATAGTCAATGGGAGTCCTAATTATGCGGCAAAAAATGTGCAAAGAGTGCACACAAAATGCATAGAAAAAACACGCGAAAAAAGCGTCAAACGCTTGATTAAGCTTCCCATTTACATCAATGGGAAAGCGAGCCCTTAGTACATACTATGCTCTTTTTTACGCAAGCGTTTTTAAAAAACCCGTTGCGTAAAAAGAAGTGCTGGATAAATTCTATGGTGCATAAAATGCACTAAATGTTCCCAGAGTCAGTGGGAGTCCTAACTAACTACGCACCCAAAAACTTGCAAAAAGTGCACACAAAACACGCGTCAAAATCCCTGTATTTTAAAAACCGCTTCACAAGAAACAACAGTTTATTCGAAGGAACACCGCTGCCCCATCGAGCGCCCCCCCACACAAACACCTCCAAACATGCAACCGCGCCACACACAAACCCCCTACCCACACACAAACCCCCCTCGCACGCACACACGCACACACACGCACATGCACACATTACCTGCGGTGCGGCTGGTCTTCATCAAAATGGCGCTGGCTTTCCCCATACAAACCAGCTTCTATGCTGGGTCTCTCTGAACTGCTCATGCACAGTACAGAGCTAGACGGCAGAGGCACAAGATGTACTAAACGGGTCCCGTTTGTTATGTCCTATGTGCTGTAGCTGCCATATTCCATCTGTGTATGGGTCGTTAAGAGAAACATACACAGATGAAAGGAAACATGGCAGCCCCCAGTGAAGTAAAAAAGTGTTAAAAAAAAAACATTTTATGTGAAAAAATAAAGAAAGTAGATATAATATTTTACTAAATAAAAACACATTAATAAAGAAAAAAAAAATGTCATGACACTTTTCCTTTAATTATTGTCAAAAACCTGTTTCCTTTGCAGGAATTGCAGTTTCTGTCTCCCAGTTTATATCAGGGTAGTGTGACAGACCATGTGGAGAGGTTGTGGATGGGGTTTATATTACCTCAAGATTTCTGTCTTCTGCTATCTGAAAACAGCCACGGAATAAATTCAGAAGAGAATGTGGTTCTCACTCTGCAATAGGTTTTATCTAAAACCTGGAAAAGGGCCTGGTTCCTGGTTGTTGGAGTGGGGAGAGATGGGTCCTTGCGACTCAGCAGCCGCCATTCAGGCTGGGCGCTTCTTTACTTAGTGGCATCGGCTGAGGCTGCAAGTGGCAACACCGGGCATGAGGGCGCCCCATGCCGCCCATCGGGACGGGCCCCCCCATGGCCGGCGGTGCTGCTAGCAGCCGCTGCGGCTGCTACAGAGCAGGTAGGTACCTTCCTGCTCTGCTATCTACAAGCGACACTGTAGCCGGGGCCGGGGATTCCGAGCGCATGATGTGTCTGTCGATATATGCGCTCTGCCCGGGACCCCGGCTGTAGGGTTGCCCGCCTGACACCACTGTCCATATATGGACAGTGATGCCTGGAGGAGAGAAGGACTCCCAGGCAGAGCGCTAGAAGCGGCTCTGCTCTGGGACTCTATCTCAGAGGAAGCCCTTGACATCACTGTCCATATATGAACAGTAATGTCAGGAGCAGAGCAGTGTCCCAGGCAGAGTGCTAGTAGCTCTCTGCCTAGGACTTTGACTTTGGAATTGCCCCTGACATCACTGTCTATATATGGACAGTGATGTCAGAGGCTTCCCCAAAGACGGAGTCCCGGAGCAGAGCCGTTGCTAGCGCCTTGCCCGGGACTTCAGCTCTGATCCGGACATCACTATCCATATATGGTTAGTGATGTCAGGGGCAGAGCAGGAGTCCTAGGCAGATTGCTAGTAGCACTCTGCCCTCGACTATGACCCTTGGGTTTCTCCCTGACATCACTGTCCATATATGGATAGTGACATCAGGGGCTACTCCTGAAGCGGAATCCCCGGCCAGAGCATTGGCAATGCTCTGGTTGGGGATTTCACTCCTAGAGGGAGCCCCAAAGGCGCTACCTACAGGGAGGGGGGCTCTATGGCACTTACCAGGGAGGCGGCTGTGTGGCACTACCAGGGAGGTGGGCTGTGTGGCACTACCATGGAGGTGGTGTAAAGGATCTGCCAGACACAGCTTCTGTGTCGACGCCCGTGGTTAATCAGTCTGCACCTGCTCCTAAGTCTGATAGAGTGACTCGATCTGCTACCACTCAGGCTGGTAGGCTCAGGAGTGGGAGAACCTATTACAGCCTGGCCAGACGGTTCTAGCTCCCGCCCTCGGTCTATTTATACCTTCATTTCCTGCTTGTCTCTGCCTGTGATTCTTTCCTGTTTCCTGGCTCTGCTGCTCCTGGTATCATTATTGACCTTGCTTAATTTTGACCCTGGCTTTACTGACTACGCTCCTGCTCTGCGTTTGGTACCTCGTACACTCCTGGTTTTACTCGGCTCGTTCACTACTCTTGTTGCTTACGGTCTTGCTGTGGGCAACTGCCCCATTTCCCTTAGCTTCTGTGTACCCTTTTCTGTTTGTCTGTCGTGCACATATTGAGCGTAGGGACCGTCGCCCAGTTGTACGCCGTCGCCTAGGACGGGCCGTGCAAGTAGGCAGGGACTGAGTGGCGGGTAGATTAGGGCTCATTTGTCTGTCTCCCTACCCCGTCATTACAGGTGGGCTATGTGGCACAGCCTGGGAGAGGGGGCTGCATGGCACTACCTGGGAGCGGGGCTGTGTGGCACTACCTACAAGGGGGCTGTGTGGCACTTCCTACAAGAGGGCTGTGTGGCACTACCTACAAGGGGGCTGTGTGGCACTACCTACAAGGGGGCTGTGTGGCACTACCTACAGGGGGCTGTGTGGCACTACCTACAAGGGGCTGTGTGGCACTACCTACAAGAGGCTGTATGGCACTACCTACAAGGGGCTGTATGGCACTATCTACTGGAGGGCTGTGTGGCACCATCTACAGGGGGAATCTGTGAGTGGCGGGTGATAAGAGAATTTTCTTTTCTTATCAAAATAGAATCGAGGAGTCATCTGAATAAGCGTAAAAAACACGGCCTCTCGTTAACGAGGAGACAAAAACAGCAGAACAAGTCATCTCTCAGCCTTTGTCTGCGGCTACCTTGAGTATCATGGCTTTTATACATGTGATTAACCCAGTTCAAACCAGTCTTTACATAGTTTCGCTTCTCTTTACTTGACCTCGAAACTTATGTGAATGTTTAAATTCTCTCTCTAAAGGCATTCAGCTGCCCACCCCCTCACACTTGATAACATATATAACACTTTGTCAGCCAAAAACCTTTGCAGAGAAACTTGTATAGCTCAATGCACACTTTAGTTTCCGACACATAAATGTAAAATAAAACTTTCCTAATGTTCCCCCCTGTTATAAATTTATCAAGGAATGTTCTGTGATACATCCAAAACAGGTTCTCTTAAGATTTGAAGTAGTCTTTTCATACATCAGAATCTTGATAGTCGTCATGGGGTGTTTCCAAATCATCGTATATCTCCTAATTTTGAATCTCTTGGTACATTCTTTTAGTAATTGGAGTGTCAATGAGTCTGAATTAGTCCCATTATGCAAGAAATGCAACAACATAAATTACAAGTATCATTGTCACTGTTGTTAAGGAAATCAATAGACTGGTTCTGTGGTTACTCCATTTTCCAAACCATCCTTCAAGCCAATTAGTGAAGATGTAATTTATTCCAAAATTTTCCGCGAGCTCTTTGGACAGGGGATTGAGTCATTCTAATGTCTTGGTAATACTACCATCAGGAGCTGTATTATTGGGAGTAAAAGTACAACAGAAGATACTAAACATTTTGCAAACACCCCCTTTTTCTGTTAGTAACATATCCAGGGCCATTTTATTTTGTCATGTCATTAAAGATGTAGGTCCCAACTGATTTGGAATGCCCTTAATTGCATCTCTGGTATAATTAACAAATCTCTAGTAATTGTAATAAATATAATTAAGTTAGTCGACATTCTTATTTATCGTAGACCACCAGAATTGTATAGACTCGAAACCTAATGCAATCTGATTTTGGGCCTTAAACTCTTTTAGCACCCCTCAGGGTACTCCCATTCCATCTATGTGTATTCGATTGTCAAAGGAACCTCCAGGGATAGACCACTTCAATGAGGTTCCCTACTTTCTTACCTTGCCCATTCCTCGGAAAGCAGGTGTAGTTGCTTGGGTAAGCAACTACTAAGGGAGGGATTTCACTCTCCCCACATGTGGGTACAATAAAGAGAATGTCTTACACAATTTATCACCTGGATTATATGATGCTTTATATAAAGATAACATGCATTGCAGACCTTGTGGTTTCTCCCTATCTGATAACCTGAAAAATATAGTACCCAGATGTGGCCTTAGTTTTGCGCAAACAATACAGTTAGTTATTTTATTTTAGATTGAGGTGTATTCTATCCAGGCTAACCATTCATTTTTATCACTGTAACCTATTTCTAATGCCAATTTATCTTCATAAGTGGAGTTGGCCAGATAGACTATAGAGGGTAGGTCTATCTTTGGGGCTAAAGGAATTTCAGTTGCATCCTTTTTCATAACTTCAATTAAAAAAATGCCCTATAGGTTCAGTATCTGAAACATCAGCTCCTATAGTCCCTTATCCTTTTTATTAGGATTTTGAAAATTTAAAAATAACTGGTTACAGTTGGTGGAACTTGTACAGGGAGAGGTAGGTTTTTTAATAATAAATAACTTTTCTTTTAAAGTGGGATTACTGGCAGACATCATGAAATATCCATAATCATTATGGGCTGTGGTCCATTTGGCCGAAGACCATGAAGAACATCTCTTTGTCCCTAGGGTATTTACATAGATTAGTACAAATGTACTTATCTGAATATGCTAGTTTGTAAGCTATATTTCTATCCGTGCATTAGTCTCTAACCACAGCGCAAAAATCTATTTCATATGTTGCAATCTCACCTTTAGTGAAATTAAAATATTTAACTCCTCCAGGCTAAATCTTCAAGGACCCTGTTTCCAAGGGATCCCATGCCTTAGGTTGACACACCTTGGACCCCCATAGGATACCTAGAATAACTAATAACAATTTGTCCTGTCTCCTCCCAGGCTCTGCATGTTTTCTTCGCTGAAGTTTCAGACCAGTCACTTCTAACAAATGACCACCCTTTGTAATCAGTCTTTTATAGCCTAGGAGGATAGTTACAATACCCTAACTACCTTACAGTGTGATGAGTATATCCAAGCGGTACGTTCGGCTATTTTTATGGCCGTAGGTGTGGTAAGTAAAACCTGATATGGTCCCTCCCACCAAGGATAATACCAGTGTTTTATTTTTATAACTTTGATCAGGATCCAATTTCCTGGCTTCACAGGTTCAGGTTCAGGTACAGGGTCACCTGGAATACAATTAGAGATATAAATTTTCCTTGTTAGTTAGCATTTTTGCCATATATTCAGCAATTGTTAAATCAGACATCCTAGAAAATGGATTTAACTGTGGTATTACAAATGGTCAGCCATACACCAAAAGGTGTCAAACCTGATGCTGTAAGAGTCACTTGCATATTTAGGACTACTACTGGTAAACAATATACCAAATTCTTCCCAGTCTCTTCCATTGTTTAAACACCTCAAGCTGTTATTCACAATACCGTGGCATATTTACATACATTATAATTATAAACCTCAGACAATAGGGTCTCAACTAATAAAATAATACTATCACCAATCTCATGCTATCACCCCTCAGGTTTGGGTCCCATCAGTTCATTGACAAGTCCTGTACATCAAAACAAACAAACAAACAAACAAACAAACAAACAAACAAACAAACAAACAAAAAAACACCTTTATATAAGAAAAACTTCTCTGTCCCTCTGGACAGGGCACCTAAAAAATGTGTAAATACTGGGTACATTTTATGTCACTGTAAAGGATCTGCCAGGCACAGCTTCGGGGTTAACTCCCTTAATTAATCAGTCAGCACCTGAATCTACATCCCTGAGACTGACTCCAGCTTCCACCACTCAGGCTGGCAGGCTTAGGAGTGGGAGAGCCTATCGCAGCCTGGCCAGACTCAGCTAGCTCCCGCCCTCTGTCTATTTATACCTGCATTTCCTGTTCCTCCTTGCTTGTTATTCTTTTTCGTGTGGTTTCCTGGCCCAGCTACAGCTCCTTCTATTTTGTTCCTGCTCCATACAGACCCTGGCTTACTGACTACTCTTCTGCTCTTCGTTTGGTACCTCGCACACTCCTGGCTTGACTCGGCTCGTTCACCACTCTGGTTGCTCACGGTGTTGCCGTGGGCAACTGCCCCTTTCCCTTGCTTGTATTCCCTTGTATGTTTGTCGTGTTAGTCGTGCACTTACTGAGTGCAGGGACCGCCGCCCAGTTGTACCCCGTCGCCTAGGGCGGGTCGTTGCAAGTAGGCAGGGACAGAGTGGCGGGTAGATTAGGGCTCACTTGTCCGTTTCCCTACCCCCCGGTCATTACATAATAACAAGCCCATACCTAGTCTACCCTGGTCCCTGACACCACTATGGACCCCCGTGAGACCCTGGCTCAGCAAATGCAGGGTCTCTCCCTACAGGTCCAGGCCCTGGCTCAGAGGGTCAACCAGCCTGATGCTACCTTGGTAGTTCCCCTCACCGCACCTCTTGAACCCCACCTCAAGTTGCCCGACCGGTTCTCAGGGGACCGGAGGGCTTTTCTCTCCTTTCGGGAGAGTTGTAGGCTTTACTTTCGTTTAAAGCCTCATTCCTCAGGTTCTGAGAGCCAGCGGGTGGGTATAATTATGTCCCGGCTCCAGGAAGGGCCCCAAGAGTGGGCCTTCTCCTTGGCTCCTGACGCCCCTGAACTTTCCTCCGTTGATTGTTTCTTTTCTGCTCTCGGACTTATTTATGACGAGACTGACAGGACTGCCTTTGCCGAGAGTCAGCTGGTGACCTTACGTCAGGGTAAGAGACCTGTTGAGGAGTATTGCTCTGACTTTAGGAAGTGGTGCGTAGCTTCTCGGTGGAATGACCCTGCCTTAAGGTGCCAGTTTAGGTTGGGCCTGTCGAATGCCCTGAAAGACCTGCTAGTTAGCTATCCCTCTTCTGACTCCCTAGACCAGGCTATGGCTTTAGCGGTACGACTTGACCGACGTCTCAGGGAATGACAACATGAACGTTTATGTGTTTTCTCCTCCGACTCCCCCATGATGCCTCCCGAAGTTCCGTTGCTTCGTTCCTCCAGGAAAGACTCAGAGATACCTATGCAACTCGGGGCCTCCGTGTCCCCCCAACAACGTAGAGAATTCCGCAGGAAGAATGGTCTCTGCTTCTACTGTGGGGATGACAAGCATCAAGTGAACAACTGTCCTAAGCGTAAGAATGCAGCCAGAGAACTTCCGCGCCTATGTGATCATCGGGGAGGTCACTTGGGCGCACAGGTATTTCCAGTAAATAGGAAACGTACTAAGATCTTGCTTCCCTTTCAGGTCTCTTTTGGTGGTAGGTCTGCTACCGGCAGTGCCTTCATGGATTCAGGGTCCTCTACTAATATTATGTCTGTGGAATTTGCTATGTCTCTTGCTATGCCTCTGATTGATTTGCCTAAACTTGTCCCGGTAGTGGGTATCGACTCCACTCATCTTGCTAATGGTTATTTTACACAGCATACCCCTGTTTTTGAACTCCTTGTTGGCTCCATGCATTTGGAGCAATGCTCTGTACTGTTGATGCAGGGATTATCGTACGATTTGGTTCTAGGCCTTCCCTGGTTGCAGTTGCATAATCCCACGTATGACTGGAATACTGGGGAGCTAACCAAATGGGGTAATGAATGTTGTACGTCATGTTTTTCTGTTAATTCTATTTCTCCCCCTGAGGAGGCGAATACGCTACCCGAGTTTGTTCAGGACTTCGCTGATGTTTTCTCTAGGGAGGCCTCCGAAGTGTTACCTCCTCATAGAGAATACGATTGCGCTATCGAATTGGTACCAGGAGCTAAGCTTCCTAAGGGTAGGATATTTAATCTTTCTTGTCCCGAACGTGAAGCCATGAGAGAGTATATCCAGGAATCCCTGGCCAAGGGTTACATTCGTCCCTCTTCTTCTCCGGTAGGTGCTGGCTTCTTCTTCGTGGGGAAGAAGGATGGTGGTCTTAGGCCATGCATTGACTACCGTAGCCTGAATAAGGTCACGGTAAGGAACCAGTATCCCCTTCCTTTGATTCCTGATCTCTTTAATCAGGTTCAGGGGGCCCAATGGTTCTCTAAATTGGATCTACGGGGGGCGTATAACCTTATTCGCATCAAAGAGGGGGATGAGTGGAAGACTGCGTTTAACACGCCCGAAGGCCATTTCGAATACCTCGTCATGCCCTTTGGGTTGTGTAATGCCCCTGCGGTCTTCCAGAATTTCATAAATGAGATTTTGAGAAATTACCTGGGGATATTTCTTGTAGTGTACCTTGATGACATACTGGTGTTTTCCAAGGACTGGTCCTCCCACATTGAGCATGTCAGGAAGGTGCTCCAGGTCCTTCGGGAAAACAAACTGTTTGCCAAAACCGAAAAATGTGTGTTTGGGGTACAGGAGATACCATTTTTGGGTCAAATCCTCACTTCTCATGAATTCCGCATGGACCCCGCCAAGGTTCAGGCTGTGGCGGAATGGGTCCAACCTGCCTCCCTGAAGGCGTTACAGTGTTTTATGGGGTTCGCTAATTATTACAGGAGATTTATTGCTAACTTCTCGGTCATCGCTAAGCCTCTTACGGACCTCACTCGCAAAGGTGCTGATCTCCTCCACTGGCCTCCTGAGGCTGTCCAGGCTTTTGAGGTCCTTAAGAAGTGCTTTATCTCGGCCCCGGTGCTGGTTCAGCCCAACCAAATGGAGCCATTTATCGTGGAAGTTGACGCATCTGAGGTGGGAGTGGGGGCTGTCTTGTCCCAGGGTACCAGGTCCCTCACCCATCTCCGCCCCTGTGCCTACTTCTCCAGGAAGTTTTCGCCAACTGAGAGTAACTATGATATTGGCAACCGCGAACTCTTAGCCATTAAATGGGCATTTGAAGAGTGGCACCACTTCCTGGAGGGGGCTAGACACCAGGTAACGGTCCTTACCGACCACAAAAATCTGGTTTTCCTAGAATCTGCCCGGAGGCTAAACCCAAGACAAGCTCGATGGGCGTTATTTTTTACCAGATTCAATTTTTTGGTTACCTATAGGGCTGGGTCTAAAAATATATAGGCTGATGCACTGTCGCGTAGCTTCATGGCCAGCCCTCCTTCGGAGGAAGATCCTGCTTGTATTTTGCCTCCAGGTATAATAATTTCCTCGATCGATTCTGATTTAGTCTCTGAAATTGCTGCTGCTCAAGGTTCAGCTCCCGGGAACCTTCCTGAGAACAAGCTGTTTGTTCCCCTGCAATTCCGGCTAAGGGTACTTAGGGAAAATCATGACTCCGCACTATCTGGTCATCCAGGCATCCTGGGTACCAAACACCTCATTACCAGAAATTATTGGTGGCCTGGGTTGCCTAAAGACGTTAAGGCCTACGTCGCCGCTTGTGAGGTTTGTGCTAGGTCCAAGACTCCCAGGTCCCGACCAGCGGGCTTACTGCATTCGTTGCCCATTCCCCAGAGACCTTGGACACATATCTCCATGGATTTTATCACCGATTTGCCTCCATCCCAAGGCAAGTCGGTGGTGTGGGTGGTGGTAGACCGCTTCAGTAAGATGTGCCACTTTGTGCCCCTCAAGAAACTACCCAACGCCAAGACGTTGGCTACCTTGTTTGTCAAACACATCCTGCATCTCCATGGGGTCCCTGTCAATATTGTTTCGGACAGAGGGGTACAATTTGTTTCATTGTTTTGGAGAGCCTTCTGTATGAAGTTGGGGATTGATCTGTCCTTCTCCTCTGCCTTCCATCCTGAAACCAATGGTCAAACGGAGAGGACTAATCAATCTCTAGAACAATACTTAAGGTGTTTTGTCTCTGACTGTCAATATGATTGGATCTCATTCATTCCCCTCGCCGAATTTTCCCTTAATAACCGGGTCAGTAACTCGTCAGGGGTCTCTCCCTTTTTCTGTAATTTTGGGTTTAATCCACGGTTCTCCTCCGTTTCACCTGGTAGTTCCAACAATCCCGAGGTAGAGGTCGTTCATCGGGAACTGTGCACAGTCTGGGCCCAGGTTCAGAAGAACCTAGAGGCGTCCCAGAGTGTACAAAAAACTCAGGCTGATAGAAAACGTTCTGCTAACCCCCTGTTTATGGTCGGGGATCTGGTGTGGTTGTCGTCTAGGAACTTGCGTCTCAAGGTTCCGTCCAAGAAGTTTGCTCCCCGGTTTATTGGGCCGTATAAGGTCATTGAGGTCCTCAATCCTGTCTCCTTCCGGCTGGAGTTACCCCCGTCTTTTCGTATACACGACGTGTTTCATGCCTCCCTCCTTAAACGCTGCTCCCCGTCCTTGGCTCCCTCGAGGAGACCTCCTGTTCCCGTCCTCACCCCTGAGGGGGTGGAATTCGAGGTGGCTAGGATTGTGGACAGCAAGATGTTCCAAGGCTCCCTCCAGTACCTGGTCCATTGGAGAGGTTACGCGCCCGAGGAGAGGACTTGGGTACCCGCCCGGGATGTTCACGCTGGGGTATTGGTCAGGAGGTTCCACCTGCGTTTCCCCAGTAAGCCAGGTCCACTTAGAAAGGGTCCGGTGGCCCCTCATAAAAGGGGGGGTACTGTAAAGGATCTGCCAGGCACAGCTTCGGGGTTAACTCCCTTAATTAATTAGTCAGCACCTGAATCTACATCCCTGAGACTGACTCCAGCTTCCACCACTCAGGCTGGCAGGCTTAGGAGTGGGAGAGCCTATCGCAGCCTGGCCAGACTCAGCTAGCTCCCGCCCTCTGTCTATTTATACCTGCATTTCCTGTTCCTCCTTGCTTGTTATTCTTTTTCGTGTGGTTTCCTGGCCCAGCTACAGCTCCTTCTATTTTGTTCCTGCTCCATACAGACCCTGGCTTACTGACTACTCTTCTGCTCTTCGTTTGGTACCTCGCACACTCCTGGCTTGACTCGGCTCGTTCACCACTCTGGTTGCTCACGGTATTGCCGTGGGCAACTGCCCCTTTCCCTTGCTTGTATTCCCTTGTATGTTTGTCGTGTTTGTCGTGCACTTACTGAGTGCAGGGACCGCCGCCCAGTTGTACCCCGTCGCCCTGGGGCGGGTCGTTGCAAGTAGGCAGGGACAGAGTGGCGGGTAGATTAGGGCTCACTTGTCCGTTTCCCTACCCCCCGGTCATTACAGTCACGCTTGTCGTTACTTTTTTCAGCAGGATTTGTACCTTGATCTGAGCTGATTACCTGTAACAGCTCCTATCCACAAAAATATTCACAGATAGGGTATGTGCACACACACTAATTACGTCCGTAATTGACGGACGTATTTCGGCCGCAAGTACCGGACCGAACACAGTGCAGGGAGCCGGGCTCCTAGCATCATACTTATGTACGATGCTAGGAGTCCCTGCCTCGCTGCAGGACAACTGTCTCGTACTGAAAACATGATTACAGTATGGGACAGTTGTCCTGCAGCGAGGCAGGGACTCCTAGCGTCGTACATAAGTATGATGCTAGGAGCCCGGCTCCCTGCACTGTGTTCGGTCCGGTACTTGCGGCCGAAATACGTCCGTCAATTACGGACGTAATTAGTGTGTGTGCACATACCCATACTATATATTTTATCTGACAAGTGTCTCAAACCTAATTTTTCTTACCTACGCTGAGATTCAAATTAACACCCTTATACATATACCTAATATCTTATAAAACTAAAAGCAACTTGGTTAATTCAATGAAATCCATACAGATGTGTTGGAATGGATATTGTGGATTTGGGAACTGTCCTCTTTTTGGTTTTACATTCCCCTGTGGATTATGTTTGGCGCATGTTAAACAGGGTAAATATTTATTTTTAGAGTAGTTAGTAAAGCCATATGCCGTGAACACTTTAGATATGATTTCTACCATGCCCCCTGTTGAGACATGGCTTGTCCCATGGCTCAATATAGCTGCATATCTGAATATGCATTGTTGGGCAAACACATGAATAGTTGAAAATGCATATTGACTATCAGTATAGACAGTTAACGTTTTCTCTTTTGCCATTTTACATGCTTCAGTTAATGCTATTAATTCAGCTGCTTCTGCTGACAAGTGTTTAGGTAAAGCATTAGCTAGTAATGTTTCCTCTTTTGTGACCACTGCAAACCCTGTGGCATTGGTGCCATCTGGATTTTTCTTACAAGGTCCATCTACAAACAGTATAAGATCACTATTTGGTAGTGGAGTATCTTTGAGATCTGATCTTGGTAACACTGCTATGGAGGATAGACAATCATGTGGTTCACCATCCTCAGCAGTAGGCATCAAGGTCGAAGGATTTAAAGTGGTACATCTTTCTATCATCAAATGTGGTTGTGAAAGTAACAATGTCATATATGACAAGTGTCTGTATGGTGAAAGATAAGAAATCTTGTTTTGTAATAAACTTACAGCTACTGCGTGTGGTACTTAAAAAGTTAATGGATGGAATAACACTAATGTAGTGGAAGCTCTTATAGCTTCTGCGGTGGATACAACTGATTGAACACAGGGAGGTAAGGCTCTAGCTACTTGGTCAAGTTTTGATGAGTAGTAAGCTAGATAGAGGTCTATCCTTTCCTCCATACTCCTGTGTTAGCACTTAAGTCATATATCCATTTTTACAATCTACAGTTTGAATAAGGGGTTTTTGAATAATCAGGTAGTCCAAGCACTGAAGATCCTACAAGAACCTGTTTTATCTGAAAAAAAAAAAATGTCTCCTCAGCTTCAGGAGTACATTTAATGAAATCCTGGGCTGCAAGGGGTTACTCATAAATCAAAGACATCAATGGTCCCGTAATAGCAGCATAATTGGCTATCCAACTTCTGCAAAAGTTGATCATACCCAAAAAGTACATCATTTGTCTTTTTGTCAGAGGTTTCAGTCCTTGGGGTTTTGCTGACTTTCTTCCTTCATCTAGATGTTTACCTTCTTGGGTAATATGGTGCATGGAATGCCTGGGTGATGCTGAGGCTAGTAAGTATATGTCCTAGTACTTCTCCTGTGAAGTGGGTTCCTCTATCACTCTCAATTACTCCAGCGACTCCATACCGACATACTACTTCACTGAGTATTATCCTAGCAGTGTTTTTAGCTGTGGCTTTGGTTACTGGCCATGCCTCAAGCCAGTTTGAAAACCAGTGAGTACATATGAGGACATATTCATATACACCTACCTTGGGTAGCTGTGTGTAGTCCATTTGCAGTCGCTGGAAGGGGTAATCAGGGCGAGGCATGTGCTTACTGGGTGTTTTTGTCATTTTACCGGGGTTGTGTCTGACGAATGTCAGGCAACCCTCTACATGTCGAGCAGCTGCGTTCTGAAATCCAGGGGCAAACCAGTGTTGTAACACTGTGCTACTCATGGCTCCTTTTGAGTTATGAACTGGGGAATGCGCTAGGGCACACATCATTGGGAAAAGACTATGTGGTAAGCACGTTTTACCCTTTCCACGCCATGTCTCTCCTTCGTCTCTGACAGCTCCTGCCTCCTGCCACAATTTCTGTTCAGGGGCCGGCGCTTGGGTCTAGAAAGCAGACAGCAATTCGTCCATGACTGGGCCCACTTCTTGGACTACCAACACGGGGAGGGTTGCAGCTACTTTTGTTGCTTGGCTCAGCCCGTGCATTCCCTTCTGCTTCAGGGGTGTCTGGTCTTGTGTGGGCTTGCACTTTAATTATAGATACTTCTGTAAGTAATGCTAAAGCCTCAAAGAGTTATTGTACTGCATCAGCATTTTTGATTGGTTTGCCTGCTAAAGTCAGAAAGCCTCTTGCTCGCCATATTGTGTCATAATCGTGTGCGAATCCAAAGACGTACCTTCAGTTGTATATACGTTCACCCTTTTACCTGTGCCCAACTTACATGCTTCTGTGAGTGCCATGAGTTCTGCATCTTGGGCAGAGCTGCTGGAGGGCAGTAACTTTTGCAGCACAACAGCTCTTTTATTGCATGGGTGACAGTATCAGGAAAATTTGCTGCACTCTGGGGAAGCACCATCCAGGCTTACTGTTTGCTTCTGTGTGTCAAGCAAAATAATAGTAACAATCCGGAGACAGAAGGATAGAGAAAAACGGGATATTATAGGGAGACACAATGGGAGTTATCAGTTTATTACCTGCTAACGTAGCAATCTATCATTTATGCAGACCATGCTTGTTAAATATTTCAATTGTGAGAGAGGGAGAGAGGGAGAAAGAGTAAGCAGCATTTTTGTAAAGGATCTGCCAGACACAGCTTCTGTGTCGACGCCCGTGGTTAGTCACTCTGCACCTGCTCCTAAGTCTGGTCGAGTGACCCCTTCTTCTACCAATCAGCCTGGGAGGCTGAGGAGTGGGAGAGCCTATCACAGCCTGCCAAGACAGAGCTAGCTCCCGCCCTCTGTCTATTTATACCTTCACTTCCTGCTCCTCCTTTGCCTGTGACTCTTTCAGTCTGTTTCCTGGCTCTGCTGCTGCTTACTACTTGTCTTCTGCTTCATATTGACCCTGGCTTGACTGACTATTCTCCTGCTCTGCGTTTTGTACCTCGTCCACTCCTGGTTTGACTCGGCTCGTTCACTATTCTCCTGCTCTGCGTTTGGTACCTCGTCCACTCCTGGTTTGACTCGGCTCGTTCACTACTCTCATTGCTCACGGTGTTGCCGTGGGCAACAGCCCCATTTCCCTTAGCTTCTGTGTACCCCTGTCTGTTTGTCTGTCGTGCACTTAGTGAGCATAGGGACCGTCGCCCAGTTGTACGCCGACGCTTAGGACGGGCCGTTGCAAGTAGGCAGGGACTGAGTGGCGGGTAGATTAGGGCTCACCTGTCTGTCTCCCTACCCCGCCATTACATAATCACAGGCCAATATACCTTTTCTACCCTGGTCCCTGTCACAACGATGGACCCCCTTGAGACCCTGGCTCAGCAAATACAGGGCCTCTCTCTACAGGTCCAAGCCCTGGCTCAGAGCGGCAACCAGCAAGATGCTACCCTGGTAGTGCCCCCCACCTCACCTCTTGAACCCCACCTCAAGTTGCCTGACCGGTTCTCAGGGGACCGGAAGACTTTTTTTCTCCTTTCAGGAGAGTTGTAGGCTCTATTTTCGTCTAAAGCCCCACTCCTCAGGTTTTGAGAACCAGCGAGTGGGTATAATTATGTCCCGGCTCCAGGACGGGCCCCAAGAATGAACTTTCTCCTTGGCTCCCGACGCCCCTGGACTTTCCTCTGTTGACCTTTTTTTTTCTGCTCTCGGGCTCATTTATGACGAGACTGACAAGACTGCCTTTGCCGAGAGTCAGCTGGTGACCTTACGTCTGGGTAAGAGACCCGTTGAGGAGTACTGTTCGGACTTTAGGAAGTGGTGTGTAGCTTCTCGGTGGAATGACCCTGCCTTGAGGTGCCAGTTTAGATTGGGTCTGTCGAATACCCTGAAGGACCTGTTAGTTAGCTATCCCTCTTCTGACTCTCTAGATCAGGTTATGGCTTTAGCGGTATGACTTGACCGACGTCTCAGGGAACGACGACTTGAACATTTTTGTGCCTTCTCCTCTGGCTCCCCCATGATGGCTCCAGAAGTTCTGTTGCTTCGTTCTTCCACGGAAAACTCGGATGAACCTATGCAACTCGAGGCCTCCGTGTCTCCCCAACAACGTAGAGACTTCAGCAGGAAGTATGGTCTCTGCTTCTACTGTGGGGAGGACAAGCATCAAGTGAACAACTGTCCTAGGCATAAGAATAAGCAGCCGGAAGAACTTCCGCTCCTAAGTGATCATCGGGGAGGTCACTTGGGCGCACAGGTATTTCCCGTGAATATGAAACCTAATAAGATCTTGCTTCCCTTTCAGGTGTCTTTTGGTGGTAGGTCTGCTACCGGCAGTGCCTTCGTGGATTCAGGGTCTTCTGCTAATATTATGTCTGTGGAATTTGCTATGTCTCTAGCTATGCCATTGATTGATTTGCCTAAACCTGTCCCGGTAGTGGGTATCGACTCCACTCCTCTTGCTAATGGTTATTTTACGCAGCATACCCCTGTTTTTGAACTCCTTGTTGGCTCCATGCATTTGGAGCAGTGCTCTATACTGGTTATGTAGGGATTATCGTCCGATTTGGTTTTAGGCCTTCCCTGGTTGCAGTTGCATAATCCCACGTTTAACTGGAATACTGGGGATCTTACCAAATGGGGTAATGAATGCATGACGTCATGTTTTTCTGTTAATTATATTTCTCTCCCTGAGGAGGTGAACACTCTACCTGAGTTTATTCAGGACTTCGCTGATGTTTTTTCTAAAAAGGCCTCTGAAGTGTTACCTCCTCATAGAGAATACGATTGCGCAATCGATTTGGTACCAGGAGCTAAGCTCCATAAGGGTAGGATGTTTAATCTCTCTGGTCCCGAACATGAAGCCATGAGAGAGTATATCCAGGAATACCTGGCCAAGGGTTGCATTCGCCCCTCTACTTCGCCGGTAGGTGCTGGCTTCTTCTTCGTAGGGAAGAAGGATGGTGGTCTTACGCCGTGCATTGATTACCGAAACTTGAATAAGGTCACTGTAAGGAACCAGTATCCCCTTCCTTTGATGCCTGATCTCTTCAATCAGGTTCAGGGGGCCCAATGGTTCTCTAAGTTTGATCTACGGGGGGCTTATAACCTTATCCGTATCAAAGAGGGGGATGAGTGGAAGACTGCGTTTAACACGCCCGAAGGTCATTTCGAATACCTCGTCATGCCCTTTGGGTTGTGTAATGCTCCCGCGGTCTTCCAGAATTCAATAAATGAGATTTTAAGAGACTACCTGGGGGTATTTCTTGTAGTTTTACCTTGATGACATCCTAGTGTTTTCCAAGGACTGGTCCTCCCACATTGAGCATGTCAGGAAGGTGCTCAAGGCCCTTCAGGAAAACAAACTGTTTGCTAAAACCGAAAAATGTGTGTTTGGGGTGCAGGAGATACCATTTTGGGTCAAATCCTCACTCCTCATGAATTCCGCATGGACCCTGCCAAGGTTTAGGCTGTGGCGGAATGGGTCCAACCTGCCTCCCTGAAGGCATTACAGTGCTTCCTGGGGTTTGCTAATTATTACAGGAGATTTATTGCTAACTTCTCGGTCATCGCTAAGCCTCTTACGAATCTCACTCGCAAAGGTGCTGATCAGGGGCGTAACTAGGAAAGACTGGGCCCCATAGCAAACTTTTGACTGGGGCCCCCCCTCCCCTGGGTGTCACACAACCCCCCCCTTGTAGATAGTGCCTTTTTTACAAACCCCCCCTTTTGATAACGCCATACAGCCCACCTGTAGATAACGCCATACAGCCTCCTTTGTAGATATCTACAGAGGGGGCTGTATGGCGCTATCTACAGAGGGGGCTGTATGGCGTTATCTACGGGGGGCTGTATGGCGTTATCTACGGGGGGCTGTATGGCGTTATCTATGGGGGGCTGTATGGCGTTATCTATGGGGGGGCTGTATGGCGTTATCTACGGGGGGGCTGTATGGCGTTATCTACGGGGGGACTGTATGGCGTTCCCTACAGGGGGGTATATGGTGTTCCCTACAGGGGGGGACTGTATTGCATTCCCTACAGGGGGGGGGCTGTATGGCACTATCTACAGGGGGGGCTGTATGGCGCTATCTACAGGGGGGCTGTATGGCGCTATCTACAAGGGGCTGTATGGCGCTATCTACAGGGGGACTGTATGGCGCTATCTACAGGGGGAACTGTATGGCGCTATCTACAGGGGGAACTGTATGGCGATATCTACAGGGGGGCTGTATGGCATTATCTAGAGGGGGGACTGTATGGCGTTATCTACAGGGGGGCTCTATGGCGTTCCTTACAGAGGGGGCTGTCTGGCGTTATCTACGGGGGGCTGTATGGCGTTACCTACAGGGAGTCTGTATGGCATTCCCTACAGGGGGGTCTGTAGGGAACGCCATACAGCCCCCCCTGTAGGGAACGCCATACAGCGTCCCCCCCCTGTAGGGAACGCCATACAGCGTCCCCCCTGTAGGGAACGCCATACAGCGTCCCCCCCTGTAGGGAACGCCATACAGCGTCCCCCCTGTAGGGAACGCCATACAGCGTCCCCCCCGTAGGGAACGCCATACAGCGTCCCCCCCCCTGGAGGGAACGCCATACAGCGTTCCCCCTGTAGGGAACACCATACAGCGCCCCCCCCTGTAGGGAACGCCATACAGCATCCCCCCCTGTAGGGAACGCCATACAGCGTCCCCCCCCCTGTAGGGAACGCCATCCAGCGTCCCCCCTCCCAAAAAAATGCGACCTACAGTGTGTCCTAATAAAAGACATGTATCCCCTATCCACAGGATAGGGGAGACATGTGTGATCGCTGGCAGCGATAGGGAGAACGGGGGACTGAAAGTCCCCCAAGTTCTCCATGACTAACCTCTGACTTCCGGCGTCTGCGCAGCTCTGTAGAAATCAATGGAGCGCTGGTCACGCATGCGCACAAGCGGGACCGGTGCTCCATTCATTTCTACGAGGCTGCCGACTCAGACCCCGGAAGTCCGAGGTTTGTGATGGAGAACTTCAGGGGACTTTCAGTCCCCCGTTCTCCCTATCGCTGCCAGCGATCACACATGTATCCCCTGTCCTGTGGATAGGAGATACATGTCTTTTGCTTAATGGCAGAGCGGGGAGATACCTCCCTGCTCTGCCGTACTGTTCAGTGGCGTCGTGCTGTAGCAGCCATAGCGGTTGCTAGCGGAGCCTCCGGTCATGGTGGGGGCCCGTGCCGGCGGGCGACATGGGCCCCATCATGCCGCGGGCCCCGTAGCAGCCGCTACTGCTGCTACGGCGGTGGTTACGCCACTGGTGCTGATCTCCTCCATTGGCCTCCAGAGGCGGTCCAGGCTTTTGAGATCCTTAAAGGGAATGTGTTGCCCGAAAAACATGTTTTTTTTTAAAAAATTAAACATTTAGTGTGTGGGTGATTAAACATTGTTCAAATTTTTTTTATTTTTTTGCACGAGTCCAGGAAATATTATAAATTATTTCTAATTTATAATACTACCCATTTTTGGTCACTAGATGGAGCTGTTCCCAAAATTGCAGCATTGCAACGTTGGGTTAAAAGCCCTCGCTCTAGTGAGCTCTCAGCATTCCCCCCTCCTTTATCCTGGCTAGTGCCGGGATAAACGAGGGGTTTGAAAGGTTTAACCTCCTACACTGTGTGTCGCCATTTTTTGAGGTAACCCACAGTGTAGTAGGTTTACATACAGTAGTAAACACACACAAACACTAACATACATTGAAATCTCTTACCTGCTCCTGCCGCCGCGGCTCCCTCCGGCCCGTCCGCTCCCTTTGCTGCCGCTGTTCCATGTGCACAAGTCCGGAAGCCGCGACCGGAAGTAGTAATATTACTGTCCGGCCGCGACTTCCGGTCCACAGGAAAATGGCGCCGGACGGCGCCAATTTCGAATAGGACTGTGTGGGAGCGGCGCATGCGCAGTTCCCACACAGACGCCGTACACGGCAGTCAATGGGACGGGAGCCGTTCGCAGTCCCTATGGGACTGTGGCTGCCGTATTCCATGTCTGTGTGTGTCGTTAATCGACACACACAGAAATGGAACAAAAAATGGCAGCCCCCATAGGGAAGAAAAAGTGTAAAAATAAGAAACAGTAAAACACAAACACACAAATGAAAATAAACGTTTATATTAAGGCACTAACATCTTTAACATATAAAAAAATTATTTGTGATGACACTGTTCCTTTAAGAAGTGCTTTATCTCGGCCCCAGTGCTGATTCAGCCTAACCAAATGGAGCCATTTATCGTGGAGGTTGACGCCTCTGAGGTGGGAGTGGGTGCTGTCTTGTCCAAGGGTACCAGGTCCCTCACCCATCTCCGTCCCTGTGCCTACTTCTCCAGGAAGTTCTCACCCACTAAGAGTAACTACGACATTAGCAACCGCGAACTCTTAGGGTATGTTCACACGAGGGCGTCCGTTACGGCTGAAATTACGGGGATGTTTCAGCCTGAAAACATCCCCGTAATTTCACCCGTACCGGCATGTGCAGGCGCTTGAACGCCGCGTCCATTACGGCCGTAATTAGCGCTGCTATTCATTGGAGTCAATGAATAACGGCTCCAATTACGGCCAAAGAAGTGACAGGTCACTTCTTTGACGCGGGCGTCTATTTACGCGCCGTCATTTGACAGCGGAGCGTAAATATACGCCTCGTGTGAACAGACAAACGTCTGCCCATTGCTTTCAATGGGCAGATGTTTGTCAGCGCTATTGAGGCGCTATTTTCGGACGTAATTCGGGGCAAAAACGCCCTAATTACGTCCGTAAATAGGCCGTGTGAACATACCCTTAGCCATTAAATGGGCATTTGAAGAGTGGCGCCACTTCCTGGAGGGGGCTAGGCACCAGGTTACTGTCCTTACCGACCACAAGAATCTGGTTTTCCTAGAATCTGCTCGGAGGCTAAACCCGAGACAAGCTCGATGGGCGTTATTTTTTACTAGATTCAACTTTGTGGTCACCTATAGGGCTGGGTCTAAAAATATTAAAGCTGATGCACTGTCGCGCAGCTTAATGGCCAGCCCTCCTTCGAAGGAAGATCCTGCTTGTGTTTTGCCTCCAGGTATAATCATTTTCTCTGTTGATTCTGACTTAGTCTCCGAAATTGCGGCTGATCAAGGTTCAGCTCCCGGGAACCTTCCTCAGAACAAGCTGTTTGTTCCCCTGCAATTACGGCTAAGTGTACTCAGGGAAAATCATGACTCTGCACTATCTGGCCATCCAGGCATCCTGGGTACCAAGCACCTCATTGCCAGAAACTATTGGTGGCCTGGGTTGCCTAAAGACGTTAAGGCCTACGTCGCCGCTTGTGAAATTTGTGCTAGGTCCAAGACTCCCAGGTCCCGACCAGCAGGCTTACTATGTTCTTTGCCCATTCCCCAGAGACCTTGGACCCATATCTCCATGTATTTTATCACCGATCTGCCTCTATATCAAGGCAAGTCGGTGGTGTGGGTGGTAGTGGACCGCTTCAGTAAGATGTGCCACTTTGTGCCCCTCAAGAAATTACCCAATGCTAAGACGTTAGCTACCTTGTTTATCAAACACATCCTGCGTCTCCATGGGGTTCCTTTCAATATTGTTTCTGACAGAGGGCTACAATTTGTTTCATTGCTTTGGAGAGCCTTCTGTAAAAAGTTGGAGATTGATCTGTCCTTCTTCTCGGCCTTCCATCCTGAAACTAATGGCCAAACTGAGAGCACTAATCAGTCTCTAGAACAATATTTAAGTTGTTTTATCTCTGACTGTCAATATGATTGGGTCTCATTAATTTCCCTCGCCGAATTTTCCCTTAATAACCGGGTCAGTAACTCGTCAGGGGTCTCCCCCTTTTTCTGTAATTTTGGGTTCAATCCACGGTTCTCCTCCGTTTCACCTGGTGGTTCCAACTATCCTGAGGTAGATGTCGTTAATCGGGAACTGTGCACAATCTGGGCCCAGGTACAGGAGAACCTAGAGGTGTCCCAGAGCATACAAAAGACCCAGGCAGATAGAAGACGTTCAGCTAACCCCTTGTTTGCGGTCGGGGATCTGGTGTGGCTGTCTTCAAGAAATTTTCACCTTAAAGTCCCGTCCAAAAAATTTGCTCCCAGGTATATAGGGCCGTACAAGGTCATTGAAGTCCTTAACCCTGTCTCCTTCTGATTGGAGTTTCCCCCGTCTTTTCGAATACACAACGTGTTTCATGCCTCCCTCCTGAAACACTGCTCCCCGTACTTGGCTCCCTCGAGGAAACCTCCGGTCCCTGTTCTCACCCCTGAAGGGGTAGAATTCGAGGTGGCCAAGATTGCGGACAGCAGCATGGTTCAAGGCTCTCTCCAGTACCTGGTCCATTGGAGAGGATACAGGCCTGAGGAGAGGACTCGGGTACCCGCACGGGATGTTCACGCTGCAGTATTGCTCAGGTGGTTCCATCTTCGGTTCCCCTATAAGCCAGGTCCACCTAGAAAGGGTCCAGTGGCCCCTCATAAAAGGGGGGGTACTGTAAAGGATCTGCCAGACACAGCTTCTGTGTCGACGCCCGTGGTTAGTAACTCTGCACCTGCTCCTAAGTCTGGTCGAGTGACCCCTTCTTCTACCAATCAGCCTGGGAGGCTGAGGAGTGGGAGAGCCTATCACAGCCTGCCAAGACGGAGCTAGCTCCCGCCCTCTGTCTATTTATACCTTCACTTCCTTCTCCTCCTTTGCCTGTGACTCTTTCAGTCTGTTTCCTGGCTCTGCTGCTGCTGCTTACTACTTGTCTTCTGCTTCATATTGACCCTGGCTTGACTGACTATTCTCCTGCTCTGCGTTTTGTACCTCGTCCACTCCTGGTTTGACTCGACTCGTTCACTATTCTCCTGCTCTGCGTTTTGTACCTTGTCCACTCCTGGTTTGACTCGGCTCGTTCACTATTCTCCTGCTCTGCGTTTGGTACCTCGTCCACTCCTGGTTTGTCTCGGCTCGTTCACTACTCTCGTTGCTCACGGTGTTGCCGTGGGCAACAGCCCCATTTCCCTTAGCTTCTGTGTACCCCTGTCTGTTTGTCTGTCGTGCACTTAGTGACGTAGGGACCATCGCTCAGTTGTACACCGTCGCTTAGGACGGGCAGTTGCAAGTAGGCAGGGACTGAGTGGCGGGTAGATTAGGGCTCACCTGTCTGTCTCCCTACCCTGCCATTACAATTTTACATTCCTTCTAACATGCTCATACACTGCATTCAGCTGCAGCCCCGCCCTTTTCTTTTAGAACTATAAGCTTCAGCGAGCCAAAATGCTGAAAGGAAACTAACTTTCTGCTATATTTATAACTTTAAAACGTGACTGTACACAGAGAACTATAATTATTTAACCCCTTAATGACCAGCCTATTTTAAACCTTAATTATCAAGGTCATTTTTCTGTTTTTCCATCGTCGCATTCCAAAAGCTATAACTTTTTTATTTTTGCGTCGACATAGCTGTCTTCTTTTTTGCGGGACAAGTTGTATTTTTTAATAGCACTATTTTGAGGTACATATTATTTATTGATTAACTTTTATTAACTTTTTCTGGGGGTGAATAGAAAAAAACCTGACATTTCGCCACCCTTTTTTACGTCCTAAATCTACGCCGTGTACTGTGTGGTATAAATAACACAATAACTTTATTCAGCGGGTTGTTACAATTGCAACGATACCAAATTTGGATAGATTTTGTATGTTTTACTACTTTTACACAGTAAAAGCGCTTTTTTTTCAAAGTTATTTGTTCTTGCATCTCCATATTTGAAGAGCCATAACTTTTTTATTGTTCCCTCGATGCAGTTGTGTGAGGGTTTTTATTTTGCAGGACGACTTGTAGATTTTATTGGTACCATTTTGGAGTAGATGCGACTTTTTGATCACTTTTTATCAAATTTTTTTAAAGTCAGGATGAACAGAAAACAGCAATTTTTCCATAGTATTTTATTTAATTTTTTACGGCGTTCACCGTGCGGGTTAATTAATGTAATAGCTTTATAGTCGGGGTCATTACAGACTTGGCGATACCAAATATGTGTAAATTTTTTACTTTATTTTGGTTTTTTAATACTAAAGTGGGTTTTGCATATTTTTTTCACATTTTTTTAAATTAACTTTATTAAACTCTTTTTTTTTTACTTTTTTACTAGTCCCACTAGGGGCCTTTAATATGCGATCATCCGATCGCTTTTATAATACACTGCAATAATTTTGTATTGCAGTGTATTACTGCCTGCCCGGCATGACCTAGTAGGCATTCACTACAGGCAGACCTGGGGGCCTTTATTAGGCCCCCGGCTGCCATCGGAGACACAGACACTCGGCGATCTTATCGCCGGGTGTCAGTGGTATGAGAGGGAGCTCCCTCCCTCTCTCCAAAAACACTCAGATGCGGAGCGCGCTATTGAGCGCCACATCTGAGGGGTTAAACGGGTGAGATCGATACTGATATCGATCTCACACGTTCGAGCAGGGATGCCCCCAGCCCTCAGCTACCAGAGGTAGCTGAGAGCCTGGAGATTTAACGGCTCCCTGCTCTGTTTATTCATTCTTATGCATCAGAATAAATTCCATTAGTGGCCGCAGTGAAATGGCGTATTGGCGGTCACTAACGGGTTAAACCTTATAGATAAGGTACATAAAAAACAACAACAAAACAGTCTTTTTACACAAACTTATACTTCAATTCATTAGCCGTATTAACAAATGAAAGCCTATATAGCCAAGTATGCAAAACAAAATAATTTGGAACACAGTTTGAAGTATAGTCATCAGCCATCTTGCTATTCCCTTAAACCAATTATCTGGATTTTAAGAAAGAAAAGGTATTATTCCACCAGGAGTCTTTGTTAACCTCTTGTTCTTGTAGCTACTTTTCTCTGAAATCAGCAAATCTTGTTAGACTAGCTTTAACACGTAGGTTACCTACAGGATCAATATAATGGCAACATTATTTTATTATTATTATTCTTATTACCTTTTTCTTTGTGTCTTGTGTTTTCTACAGTATCTGGCTATGACCTTGCCAATAGTAATTGTAACACCTGATGTCTTTCCTTTTTTTTTCTTTTTTTTAACTTCCTGTAACTCAAAAACTGGATATGTTCCCCCTGTTCTAGGCTTTGGCATTCTGCTTATCATGGTTAGTAGATCATCATCATCATCATGTTAGGTGACATACAATACATTGGTGAAGCATGTTGGGGTTATAGTTGCTGTAAGAACATCACTCTAATATCTGCATTAACTAAATCCAACCATTCATGATACATTTTATTTTCTACATCATTGTTACAATATGGAGCAATAGTTTTCAACACTTTAGTATCTAGCGTACCCTCCAAAGGTAGAGCTCGAAGCACAGTTCTCCACCCATTCCACATTTTATATACTTTCTTACCATGTGCCTAGATCATTATGATAATACGACTTCCTTCTGGATATGCCACACACCTTGTCCCCTGCGGTGGGGTTTTACCATAACCTCAAATTTCACTCTCATTTACGGAAGTCCCAAACTACAGGGACAGAATATGGATCTTGTCAGACCACCTTTAATAGACAGGCAATATCACCATACTAAACCTTACTACTACACGTCACATTTTGCCTCTATAGCCTAACAGTCAGAGATTAGTAACTCAAGAACAAGCACAGAAATATACAATGGAGAAGCACCCTTATAGATACAAAGAATCAAACCATCAATCAGTACACAAACATTCCCTGCTTCACTTTCTACCAACTCCTGCTACTGAGTGTAACACAGAGAAATAAACTAGACAGCGGACCTTTTATGGGATTCAGAGACTTTTACCATCCATCATAGCATGCAGACAGTTCAGGAGTAACCCTTCACTTGCCTAATACATTCACACACCTTTCAAAGGTCCTTCTATTACCCATTCACTGTATTGTTAGTGAGAGAACAGTCCATACATCCACATCACAAGAGAACACAACAAAGAAGTATAGTAGAAAACACTTATAACCCTAACAGAAAAGATGCAGAACTTATGTATACAAAACAAGTGTATGTATGTATTCATACACTTCTATCTTTCTATTCTCAATTGTTAACTCGCTAACTCACTCCTGACCACGTGCGCAATAATAGTCACAACATGGACGTGCAAGAGTGCTGTCCAGATTCGCGGACCGGAGTGGTTACACGGCACTTCACACACAGAGTTTATAATAAAGTGTCTCAACTTAGTCCCACGTTCTGGTGTAAGTCTGTAAAACACAGACGGACAATACCATATACTTCCATTCATTCAAACAGCAAACATATAGTTAGCACAAAAATTTTACACATATTTTACAATATTACACAAATTCTGCAATCTATAATATAAACCAAAATGTTCTCATGGAAATTGGACATCAAATGATTAATTACAGAAGTTTATATAGCCAATATGACGTATGTACACCAGGAGATAGAGTGTACAATACCACATTTTTAAATTATACAATGTATGTAAGATAATGTTAATTTATAATATACAATGTGTTACATGTCTATATAATATAATGCGGTTAAAGTTAATTTAGTTGAACAGATGGAAAACCTGTGACTCCCTGTCTGGTAACTCACACTCATAAAATAAGAATAAATTCTGGTCTCGTACAAGACACGTCATCATTCTCCATGTTAATACATTAGTAAAAAGTTTAATTTCTTATTTTTTTTCCTATCGCACTCACAACAATCATTCACAAGTATTATGCTGATCAGTCATAAACCTAATATTCCTGGGTGTTTTAATAGTACTTTTTCAACAATTTTACCTAGGACTATTCCTAATTGGACTCCCTTATACACACAGGGTTTTACTTAATTAACCCTCATACATTCATTCTTCACAGTCACGGAGTCTGATACACTACCGTTCAAAAGTTTAGGGTCACTTAGAAATGTCCTTATTTTTGAAAGAAAAGTACAGTTTTTTTCAATGAAGATAACATTGAGGGTATGTGCACACACACTAATTACATCCGTAATTGACGGACGTATTTCGGCCGCAAGTACCGGACCGAACACAGTGCAGGGAGCCGGGCTCCTAGCATCATACTTATGTACGATGCTAGGAGTCCCTGCCTCGCTGCAGGACAACTGTCCCGTACTGAAAACATGATTACAGTACGGGACTGTTGTCCTGCAGCGAGGCAGGGACTCCTAGCATCGTACATAAGTATGATGCTAGGAGCCCGGCTCCCTGCACTGTGTTCGGTCCGGTACTTGCGGCCGAAATACGTCCGTCAATTACGGACGTAATTAGTGTGTGTGCACATACCCTAAATTAATCAGAAATACACTCCATACATTGTTAATGTGCTAAATGACTATTCTAGCTGCAAACGTCTGGTTTTTAATGCAATATCTACATAGGTGTATAGAGGCCCATTTCCAGCAACCATCACCCCAGTGTTCTAGTGGTACATTGTGTTTGCTAACTGTGTTAGAAGGCTAATGAATGATTAGAAAACACTTGAAAACCCTTGTGCAATTATGTTAGCACCGCTGTAAACAGTTTTGCTGTTTAGAGGAGCTATAAAACTGACCTTCCTTTGAGCTAGTTGAGAATCTGGAGCATTACATTTGTGGGTTCGATTAAACTCTCAAAATGGCTAGAAAAAGAGAGCTTTCATGTGAAACTCGACAGTCTATTCTTGTTCTTAGAAATGAAGGCTATTCCATGCGAGAAATTGACAAGAAACTGAAGATTTCCTACAACGGTGTGTACTACTCCCTTCAGAGAAAAGCACACACAGGCTCTAACCAGAGTAGAAAGAGAAGTGGAAGGCCCCGCTGCACAACTGAGCAACAAGACAAGTACATTAGAGTCTCTAGTTTGAAAAGTAGACGCCTCACAGGTCCTCAACTGGCAGCTTCATTAAATAGTACCCGCAAAACGCTAGTGTCAATGTCTACAGTGAAGAGGCGACTCCGGGATGCTGACCTTCAGGGCAGAGTGGTAAAGAAAAAGCCATATCTTAGACTGGCTAACAAAAGGAAAAGATTAATATGGGCAAAAGCACACAGACATTGGACAGTGGAAGATTGGAAAAAAGTGTTATGGACAGACAAATCGAATTTTGAGGTGTTTGGATCATACAGAAGAACATTTGTGAGATGCAGAAAAACTGAAAAGATGCTGGAAGAGTGCCTGACACCATCTGTCAAGCATGGTGGAGGTAATGTGATGGTCTGGGGTTGCTTTGGTGCTGTTAAAGTGGGAGATTTGTACAAGGTAAAAGGGGCTTTGAATAAGGAAGGCTATCACTCCATTTTGCAGCGCCATGCCATACCCTGTGGACAGCGCTTGATTGGAGCCAATTTCATCCTACAACAGGACAATGACCCAAAGCACACCTCCAAATTATGCAAGAACTATTTAGGGAAGAAGCAGGCAGCTGGTATTCTATCTGTAATGGAGTGGACAGCGCAGTCACCAGATCTCAACCCCCATAGAGCTGTTGTGGGAGCAGCTTGACCGTATGGTACGCAAGAAGTGCCCATCAAGCCAATCCAACTTGTGGGAGGGCCTTCTGGAAGCATGGGGTGTAATTTCTCCCGATTACCTCAGCAAATTAACAGCTAGAATGCCAAAGGTCTGCAATGCTGTAATTGCTGCAAATGGAGCATTCTTTGACGAAAGCAAAGTTTGAAGGAGAAAATAATTATTTCAAATAAAAATAATTATTTCTAACCTTGTCAATGTCTTGAATATATTCTAGTCATTTTGCAACTCATTTGATAAATAAGTGTGAGTTTTCATGGAAAACACAAAATTGTCTGGGTGACCCCAAACTTTTGAACGGTAGTGTATATGATTCATATCATACATTCACAGAAGCATAAACCTATATACATCATTACCCTGCACAGCACAATTCAGACACTTACAAAGACAAACAGCTGTTCCTCTCATATTTCAATCATTTAATACTTTTAATCACAATATTGAACTTTATACATCAAATAATCCTAATACTCTATAATCCTTAATCTATAGGAGATCCTCTAAATCTCCAAGTACTTTATCTTTTACGTGCTGCATGGAGTTATTTATTATCTGTAGCCTCACAAGGCTATAGACTTTTAGCCTCGAGAACCGTATTCTCAGGTTTTTATATTAAGACCTGTGCTTAATATAACTAAGATCCTGTCTTAGTACCTAAGATCCAACTTTGGTTTTTATCACATAACCTTAGAACATCTAAATATGAAAAATAATAAAAACATATATAAACAAAATTATATTACCTTTATTCAGATGAAAACTCGAATCCTAAATTTTCCTTACTACTTTCTTTTAGAATCCTTCACTCCACCTCATCCGTCCCATCAGACTGGCCTCTGTTTAACGGCAATTCAGCCAGAGGTCTTTGAATTAAGTGAGACTAGTGGTGACTCACCCTGTGCACGGTATGCAGTCCTCGGGTTTACGAGGGGTCAGGAGATGTTGGATTCCCGAATCGAAGAACTGAATAATAGGAGAATTTTCTATTCTTATCAAAATAGAATCGAGGAGTCATCTGAATAAGTGTAAAAAACACAGCCTTTTATTCTCGTTAACGAGGAGACAAAAACAGCAGATCAAGTCATCTCTCAGCCTTTGTCTGTGGCTACCTTGAGTATCATGGCTTTTATACATGTGATAAACCAAGTTCAAACCAGTCTTTACACAGTTTTGTTTCTCTTTACTTGACCTCAAAACTTATGTGAATGTTTCAATCCTCTCTCTAAAGGAATTCAGCTGCCCACCCCCCTTACCCTTGATAACATATTTAACACTTTGGCAGCCAAAAACCTTTGAAGAGAAACTTGTATAGCTCAATACACACTTTAGTTTCCGACACATAAATTTAAAATAAAACCTTCCTAACACGGGCTGATGGTCATTTTAGTAAGAGTGGTGGGCTGATGGTCATTTTACTGTGAGTGAGGTGCTGATAGTCTTCAAGTGGTTCCCACCTCTGAGCTCCAATTGAAATTAATAGGAGGCAGAAAATACCTGCAGTTCCCGTTTGGAGTGCATTTTTGCCTGCGTCTTTTGCATTAGCTTCAATGGCTTAAAAAGGCAAAAACAAAAAAAAGTCAAACAACGCTGTCAATTCAAAATTTGCTTAAAATTTCCTGAAGGAATTTTGAGGCAGATTTTTTTTGCCTTACAATAAACACTGTGTGAACATACCCTACAAGTGTAGTGCTTGTTTTAGCAGCTCAATTCGTTGTGGAAATGGGGCCTAGGTGAGTACAATTTTTTTTTGGGAGACACTGTCTTCAAGGGGGAGGTGGGGGACTGTATGGCACGATCTACAAGGAGGAGGTGTGGGATTATGGCACTATCTACAGGGAGGCACAATCTACAGGGGGAGCACTATCTACAAGGGGGGGCTGTGTGTGGCAGCCAGGGGAGGGGCCATTATACTGTGTAGGGGCCACTAAGCGGACATTATACTGTGTAGGTGTACTACAGCGGGCAATATACTGTGTATGGCACTTAGGGGGCATAATACTGTGTGGGCAAAATTAGAAGACAAAATAATGTGTCCTTGAAGGGGTTATAATATATTATATTAATAAATGTTATTATTATACTGTGTGGGGGCACTATATAGGGCAATATACTGTGGGGGGCATTATACTTTTTTTATGGGCCAGTTTTTTTATGATGGGGTGGGGCGCCGAAATATAATTTTGCATGGGGTGCCATCTATCCTAAGACCGACCCTGCTTGTGTGGCTGACTTTTTGTGAACTACAGGATTACATCATCACTAATCAAATCCCTCCTGGCAGCTCTGAGACACCCAGCTTCACCCTCCTTGTTCCGCTGCATATCCCGCATGCATACAGTGCTGCTAAAGAGATGATTTCTTTTCTAGCTAAGCAGGAGTGCAGTGATATAATAGGTCAGTCCATACAATGATAAGCTGCAGAGTTATAAAACCCATTCTACTGCTCTGTGTTGTGGCTGAAGCGTGGGATTTCCGACCATGAATTACGGAAACAGAGTAGCACTCTGAGCTACGCTGTTTCTGTAATGCCCATAGTAGTGAATGGCAGTTACGGAAGCAGAATAACATGCGAGCTACGCTGTTTCTGTAATTCTTGGTTGGGAATCACACGCTTCAGCCACAACAAAGAGAGGTAGTACAGGGTTTTGGGCGCCCCGTTGTAGAGATGGGATCCACATCTATCTGACATTTATGACATATCCTATGGATATTTCATAAATGTATCCGATGGGAAAACCCCTTTAATAATAGCCTATGCTGCACTGTATAGGAAAAAAACAAACATTTCTGTAGTGCTTCTTTAAGTAAGGTGGGGTTCAAGAGTATGTATATGCACATACACATGCCAACAGATACACACATACTTGAAAGACACACACAGTCAGTGTCCTCTTTATAAAGTGAATAAATAATGGACCAAATACTGTATGTTGATAATGTTGCACACGTTGATCAGTACAAAAATAATGCAACTAGGCTAAAAAAAACTATACTCCTGCATTGGAAACATCCAAAGGTTCCTACATTGTCAGCATGGATTGCATTGGTTAATAACTTGACATGGCTCAGGTTGCTTTGGCCCGAAATTTGGAGACATCTCTCTGTGGCCCCCCATTCCTCCACTAAACTCTGCCATTGACAGGTCCTCACCAGATTTTACTGTACGTTTTCTCCTGATAAGGAAAGGCTGTTAGTTAAGGTTTTGTTTTTGTTCTCCAATATACATGCATATACAGTGAAGGAAATAAGTATTTGATCCCTTGCTGATTTTGTAAGTTTGCCCACTGTCAAAGTCATGAACAGTCTAGAATTTTTAGGCTAGGTTAATTTTACCAGTGAGAGATAGATTATATAAAAAAAAAAAAAAGAAAATCACATAGTCAAAATTATATATATTTATTTGCATTGTGCACAGAGAAATAAGTATTTGATCCCCTACCAACCATTAAGAGTTCAGCCTCCTCCAGACCAGTTACACGCTCCAAATCAACTTGGTGCCTGCATTAAAGACAGCTGTCTTACATGGTCACCTGTATAAAAGACTCCTGTCCACAGACTCAATTAATCAGTCTGAGTCTAACCCCTACAACATGGGCAAGACCAAAGAGCTTTCTAAGGATGTCAGGGACAAGATCATTGACCTGCACAAGTCTGGAATGGGCTACAAAACCATAAGTAAGACGCTGGGTGAGAAGGAGACAACTGTTGGTGCAATAGTAAGAAAATGGAAGACATACAAAATGACTGTCAATCGACATCGATCTGGGGCTCCATGCAAAATCTCACCTCGTGGGGTATCCTTGATCCTTAGGAAGGTGAGAGCACAGCCGAAAACTACACGGGGATAACTTGTTAATGATCTCAAGGCAGCTGGGACCACAGTCACCAAGAAAACCATTGGTAACACATTACGCCGTAATGGATTAAAATCCTGCAGTGCCCGCAAGGTCCCCCTGCTCAAGAAGGCACATGTACAGGCCCGTCTGAAGTTTGCAAATGAACATCTGGATGATTCTGAGAGTGATTGGGAGAAGGTTCTGTGGTCAGATGAGACTGAAATTGAGCTCTTTGGCATTAACTCAACTCGCCGTGTTTGGAGGAAGAGAAATGCTGCCTATGACCCAAAGAACACTGTCCCCACTGTCAAGCATGGAGGTGGAAACATTATGTTTTGGGGGTGTTTCTCTGCTAAGGGCACAGGACTACTTCACCGCATAAATGGGAGAATGGATGGAGCCATGTACCGTCAAATCCTGAGTGACAACCTCCTTCCCTCCACCAGGAGATTAAAAATGGCTCGTGGCTGGGTCTTCCAGCACGACAATGACCTGAAACATACAGCCAAGGCAATAAAAGGAGTGGCTCAAAAAGAAGCACATTAAGGTCATGGAGTGGCCTAGCCAGTCTCCAGACCTTAATCCCATCGAAAACTTATGGAGGGAGCTGGAGATCCGAGTTGCCAAGCGACAGCCTCAAAATCGTAATGATTTACAGATGATCTGCAAAGAGGAGTGGGCCAAAATTCCATCTAACATGTGTGCAAACCTCATCATCAACTACAAAAAACGTCTGACTGCTGTGCTTGCCAACAAGGGTTTTGCCACCAAGTATTAAGTCTTGTTTACCAAAGGGATCAAATACTTATTTCTCTGTGCACAATGCAAATAAATGTATATAATTTTGACAATGTGATTTTCTGTTTTTTTTTTTTAAATATAATCTATCTCTCACTGGTAAAATTAACCTAGCCTAAAAATTCTAGACTGTTCATGTCTTTGACAGTGGGCAAACTTACAAAATCAGCAAGGGATCAAATACTTATTTCCTTCACTGTAGATATGTAAAGAAATCTATCCGTATATTTTTTGGTGTTATTAATTTACCTTTAAAACTGGGTCCCATGGCACCTCCAGGAGTGGAATCCCCGACCAGAACACTGCCAACAATCTTGCTGGGGATTCTGCTTCTAGAGGGAGTTCCTGTCTAGAAAGTGGCATAACTACTGCTGTAGAAGCCGCTACAGGACCCGCGGCATAAGGGGGCCCCTTGCCGCCTACCGTCACGGCCCCCCATGCTAAGCGACCCCGCTACGGCAGTAGCGATGCCACATTCAATAATATCTGCTTTCTTAGGACGCAGAAACTGTTGAAGGCTAAGGCAGAGCATGGAGGTAGCTCCGTACTCTGTTATTTACTAGGCTTCAGACACCCAGGCAGCGTGCTAATAGTGCTCTGCCCGAGACTCCGAATGTAGGGTTTCCCCCAAGACATCTCTGTCCGTATATGGACAGTGATGCCTGGAGGAGAGAAGGAGTCCCAGGCAGAGTGCTAGAAGCGACTCTGCTCCGGGACTCCATCTCAGGGGAAGCCCCTGACAACACTGTCCATATATGAACAGTAATGTCAGGAGCAGAGCAGTGTCCTAGGCAGACTGCTAGTAGCTCTCTGCCTGGGACTTTGACTCTGGAATTGCCCCTGACATCACTGTCTATATATGGACAATGATGTCAGGGGCTTCCCCAAAGACGGAGTCCCGGAGCAGAGCCGTTGGTAGCACTTTGCCCGGGGCTTCAGCTCTGATCCGGACATCACTGTCCATATATGGTTAGTGATGTCAGGGGCAGAGCAGGAGTCCCAGGCAGATTGCTAGTAGCGCTCTGCCCTCGACTATGGCCCTGGGTTTCCCCCCTGACATCACTGTCCATATATGGATAGTGACATCAGGTGCTCCTCCTGAAGCGGAATCCCCGGCCAGAGCGTTGGCAATGCTCTGGTTGGGTATTTCACTCCTATAGGGAGCCCCAAAAGCGCTACCTACAGGGAGGGGGGCTCCCTGGCACTTACCAGGGAGGAAGCTGTGTGGCACTACCAGGGAGGTGGGCTGTGTGGCACTACCGGGGAGGTGGGCTGTGTGGCACTACCTGGGAGGGCGAGCTGTGTGGTGCTACCTGGGATAGGGGGCTGTGTGGCACTGCCTGAGAGGAGGGCTTTGTGGCACTACCTGGGAGGGGGATGTGTGGCACTACCTGGGAGGGGGGATGTGTGGCACTACCTGGGAGGGGGGCTGTTGGGCACTTTAATGCCACCGTGAGTTTCCCCACAAAGGGGCCCACTAAGTCTGTGTCACCCAAGGGCCCACCTAAACCTGGAGCCGACCCTGATTTTACTACTCACTATATGCAACATTATTTTGTACTTTTGTATTTGTACCGCTGTTTGCTATAGAGAGCTGTGAGACTGAACATCTAGCAGCCGCTCAAAAGGAGCGCCACACTTTTTTCTGCCCCTCATTGTTTCAATGGGAGGTCAAAGGTTCCTTAAAAATGATTTTAGGGAAGTAGGAGAGAAGCTAAATTCCAGGACTTCCAAGGTAGTGTTTTCAGCAATGCTACCAGTGCCACGAGTGTCACTAGAAAGTTAGCGGGATAATAAGGAGTTAAATAAGTGGGTTAGAAATTGGTGCAGGAAGGAAGGTTTTGGGTTCATGGAGAACTGGGCTGACTTCTCTGTCAGCTACAGGCTCTATGGTAGGGACGGGCTGTATCTAAATGGGGAGGGTGCAGCTGTACTGGGGGAAAGAATGGCTCGACAGCTGGAGGAACTTTTAAACTAGGATCTGGGGGGAGGATGGGGATACACAAGCGGTGTTAGATAAAGTACATAGGGAGTGGGATACAGAAGGGGTAAATGGGGATTTAGTGGGGGCTGGGCATAGCAAGCCGAGTAGGGAGGTGACTAGGAATAAATACGGACCTAAGAATGTTAAAGGTGTCGTTAAGATTAAATGTATGCTGGCGAATGCAAGAAGTCTTGCAAGTAAAATGGATGAGTTGGAGATTCTAATGACCTACATGGATTATGATATAGTGGGCATAACAGAAACCTGGCTGGATGAGAGCCATGACTGCTTAACAAATGTGTGGGGCTACACCGTATTCAGATGGGATAGAAAAGATAAAAAAGGTGGAGGGGTTTGTCTGTTTGTAAAATCCAGCCTAAGACCAGTCCTGAATGAAGACATTTGGGAGACTGTGTGGAGACTTTATGGGTAAATATTCATGGAATGGTTAATAATGGTAAACTACTAATTGGAGTTTGTTATAAGTCACCGAACATAGCGGAAAGGCTGAGGATGAAATGCTGCAACAAATATAAAAGGCAGCAAATAATAATGGGGTCCTTATTATGGGAGACTTTTACTATCCTGACATTAATTGGGACATAGAGGCCAGCTGAATGTGCTAAATGCTGGAAATTTTTATACACAATTCAAGTTATTTCACTCAGTTGGTTAATAAACTGTTGACGCAACAACTGAGCCAAAATATATTAGGGTATGTTTACACTGAGTTTTTTGCAGGCATAAAATTCTGCCTTAAAATTCAGTTTTGAATTTTGAGGCAGATTCTGATCTGCCTGCACGGCATTTGCCGCATTTTTCGCAGCGTTTTTCGCCCGCGGCCATTGAGCGCCGTGGGCAAAAACGCAGCTAAATAAGTTTTCCCTGCTTCTTATTGATGTTGATGGGAGGTCAGAGACGTAAATGCCTGAAGATACGGAATGCCGCTTCTTTTACCCGCGAGACGGTTTTTCCGCTCGCGTTTTCTGGCTCATTTTCTGACGCGGTTTCCACGTAAAAAAAAAACGCGTAAAAAAACTCAATGTGAACTGACCCTTAGATTGAAATTTGTAATGGGTATGTCAACCGATACCCACCCTCCAGTGATTTATCTAGTTTTAAATCATGTTTTATCGATATATCGGAGAGAAATAACAAACATACACTGCTGGTTTGCTCAAAATACTCCTCTGAGGTTTATTGCAAAACTTAATTACAATAATATCATTCAAAAGGGGTCTAGGCTTGAGGTTAACCAATCTTAGGCAATGTGACAATATTTCAAATTCAGACAATTACAGACATATGATAATATTTCAAATGCATTATTATAGTTCTTCATACATCAGGGTAGCTGTAACGATGGGGGTAGGGAAACGGACAAGTGAGCCCTAATCTACCCGCCACTCTGTCCCTGCCTACTTGCAACGACCCGCCCTAGGCGACGGGGTACAACTGGGCGGCGGTCCCTGCTCAGTAAGTGCACGAGACAAACAGACAAGGGTACACAAAGCTAAGGGAAATGGGGCAGTTGCCCACGGCAACACCGTGAGCAACAAGAGTGGTGAACGAGCCGAGTTAAACCAGGAGTGCACGAGGTACCAAACGCAGAGCAGGAGAGTAGTCAGTAAGCCGGGGTCAGTATGGAGCAGGAACAAATAGTCAGAAGCTGTAGCTGGGCCAGGAAACCACACGAGAAGAATCACAAGCAAAGGAGGAACAGGAAAGGCAGGTATAAATAGACAGAGGGCGGGAGCTAGCTCCTTCTGGCCAGGCTGCGATAGGCTCTCCCACTCCTAAGCCTGCCATCCTGAGTGGTGGAAGATGGAGTCAGTCTCAGAGACATAGACTCAGGTGCAGACTGATTACCTATGGGCGTATACACAGAAGTTATGCCTGGCAGATCCTTTACAGTAGCAGGTGGCTTTTCTCTCTTGGAAAGAATATAATAGATTGTCCTTTGAAGATGGGTGAGACATACCCACATACATATGTGATTGTGTCTCCCTCTCCCATCTCACTCCCTCCCCTTTCCTTCTTTCCAAGCTTCACATGGGAACCAAGGTCAAAGATAACTTAACTTAGAAACATACAAACTTGTCTTAAAGGAGCAATGACTTTCTTATTCACTACAAAAGAATCAAGATGGGGACTCCAGACAAGATTACTACTGCACAAAACGGATTAATTTAAACATTATTTTAATCCCTTCACATAAACCAACCAGAGGGGATAATGTGCTGGATCTGCTCTTATCTAAAAGACCAGACACAATATCAGATGTGGAGGCCCGGGAGCAAGTTTTGATATAATTTTCAACAAAACAATACGAAGGGGAGCAACAAAAACATAGGAATTTAGGAAAGCAAAGTTCAATTGACTGAGGGAAACACTTAGTCGTGTTGACTGGGAACATGTAATGGTAAATAGGGATACTGAAGCTAAATAGGGAGTTTTTAAAGATATATTACATGAATCGTGTAGTAAGTTTATACCCACTAGTAACAAAATGTATAGGAATAAAAGGAGATCAATATGGATGAATAGGGAATTACTGACTGTAGTAAGACAAAAGCATTCAGAACATTGAAGGCTGAGGGCTCAGCAAAAGCATCCCAGACTTACAAAGATCTCAATCAATATATAGACTCCAAACAAAATTGTAGTAAGGGCTGGAGACTGTTTAAACCACCACTGTCCCCCCATATCATCTAGGCGGCTCCATGAACTAATCTGTATAACACAGAGAAACAAATAAGAGCCTTTGACGCCAATGTATATATATATAAAAGTTTTGAATTTTATTAAACAAACACCATACATAGTTCAAATAAACAGAAAGATATGACTCTAGTATAACAAACGGAGACCGCACAAAATATTGTTGCTAACTATAGTCTATGGGCAAACATGTAGATATATTAGACAGACATCTATTTCAAAAGTGTAATACAAAGAACAGTACATTGAGCAAGGTTAGCTGTCTGATCATAGACTTACCCATAGGTAGCAACAGAGAGTAGAAGACAGTGTCTGCTCCGCCGCATAAACCCCGACGCGCGTTTCGCCACGTATGCTTCCTCAGGGGGATGTATAATTATTATAATTATTATGTAACATTATACATCCCCCTGAGGAAGCATAGGTGGCGAAACGCGCGTCGGGGTTTATGCGGCGGAGCAGACACTGTCTTCTACTCTCTGTTGCTACCTATGGGTAAGTCTATGATCAGACAGCTAACCTTGCTCAATGTACTGTTCTTTGTATTACACTTTTGAAATAGATGTCTGTCTAATATATCTACATGTTTGCCCATAGACTATAGTTAGCAACAATATTTTGTGCGGTCTCCGTTTGTTATACTAGAGTCATATCTTTCTGTTTATTTGAACTATGTATGGTGTTTGTTTAATAAAATTCAAAACTTTTATATATATATATATATATATATATATATATACATTGGCGTCAAAGGCTCTTAATTGTTTCTCTGTGTTATATAGATTACAAAGATCTCAATAGAAAATGTAAAAATGAAATCAAGTTAGCAAAGTAATTTACCGAAAAACAAATCGCTAACGACATTAAAGAGGCTCTGTCACCACATTATAAGTGCCCTATCTCCTACATAAGGAGATGGGCGCTATAATGTAGGTGACAGCAGTGCTTTTTATTTAGAAAAACAATCTATTTTCACCACGTTAGGAGCGATTTTAGCTTTATGCAAATTACTTTCTTAATGCCAAAATGGGCGTGTTTTTACTTTAGACCAAGTGGGCATTGTACAGAGGAGTGTATGACGCTGACCAATCAGTGTCATACACTTCTCACCATTCATTTACTCAGCGCATAGGGATCCTGCGTTGTTCACTATGTGCTATCTTATACTGACACATTAACGTTACTGAAGTGTTCAGACAGTGAATAGACATTCCTTCCAGCCAGGAAGGAACACTTCAGTAATGTTAATGTGTCAGTATATGACAGCACATACTGATCTAGCAGGATCCCTATGCGCTGAGTAAATGAATGGAGGGAAGTGTATGACGCTGATAGGTCAGCGTCATACACTCCTCTGTACAACGCCCACTTGGTCTAAAGTTAAAACACGCCCAATTGGGCATTAAGAAAGTAATTAGCATAAAGCTAAAATCGCTCCCAACGGGATGAAAATAGATTGTTTTTCTAAATAAAAAACACAGCTGTCACCTACATTATAGCGCCCATCTCCTTATGTAGGAGATAGGGTACTTATAATGTGGTGACAGAGCCTCTTTAAAATGAATCAGAAAAATGTTTAATAAAATACAGTATACTCACTCCAAAAAGAAAAAATCTGATAATATTAGCCCTCTTAAAGATGACCATGGGGATTGTTATGACTGCGGTCGCGAAACGCTGCCGCTCACCTTCGGCGAACGGCTGCGACCACAGCTTCCTGTCCATCTGCCAGCATCTCCCGCCCCATCTCGACTACCGGGATCTGAACCAAATTACAGTAAAAAAATAAGTATCCGCTGCATCTCTGAAATTTTTGATAGAATTCGTGGGGCCAAGGTATTCACAAAGCTGGATCTACGCAGAGCATTTAACTTGATCCGTATCCGCAAAGGAGATGAATGGAAAACCACATTTAACACCGGAGACGGTCATTACAAATAACTTGTGATGCCCTTTGGACTGTGTTCCAGCTGTGTTCCAGGAATTTGTAATGACATTTTCCGGGACCTGCTGTATGTCTGTGTGGTGGTCTATCTGGACGACTTTCTGATTTACTCACCTGATTTGATGACACATTGGAGGCACATTCGACAAGTTCTGTCGCGGTTAAGAGAGAACCGCCTATATGCTAAAATTTAGAAATGTGTGTTCGAGAGAAGGTGAGATCCTTCTTAGAGTGGCCACGTCCACAGGTTTTTCGGTCTACACAAGGATTTTTGGGATTTGCAAACTTCTATAGACTGTAATGGCAGGAAGGAGGTGAAGGGAACAAGTGAGCCCTAATCTACCCACCGCCCTGTCCCTGCCTACTTGCAACGACCCGCCCTAGGCGACGGGGTACAACTTGGCGGCGGTCCCTACGCTGTCTAAGTGCAAGGGAGTACAAACAGGGAACACGCAAGGGAATACAGTAGCCCACGGAACGCCGCGAGGAAACGGAGCGGTGAATGAGCCAGTCAGGATCAGGAAGTAGTGGAGTATACAAACGGGAGCACGGAGCAGAAGCAAGCCAGGGGCAGAGCAACGCAGGATAAACGGAACTGAAGCAAGGCAGAAGCACGGCAGAAGCAGGCTGGAGCAAGGCAGCAGTGGGGCCAGGAATCCAAGAAGAATAACAAGCAAGGAGGAAGAGAAAACGGCAGGTATAAATGGACAGGGGGCGGAGCTAACTCTGACTGACCAGGCCGCGATAGGCTCTCCCACTCCTGAGCCTGCCACCCTGATTGGTGGGAGCAGGTGTCAGTCTCAGAGGTCTGGCCTCAGGTGTCGACTGATTAATCCTGGGAGTATACCCAGACGTAGTGCCTGGCAGATCCTTTACAGTACTCCCCCCTTTTATGAGGGGCCACCGGACCCTTACTAAGAGGACCCGGTTTAGTGGGGAAGAGAAGGTGGAACCTCCTGATCAATACCCCAGCGTGAACATCTCGAGCAGGTACCCAAGTCCTCTCCTCCGGCCCGTATCCTCTCCAATGGACCATTTACTGGAGGGAGCCCTGGATCATCCTACTGTCCACAATCTTGGCCACCTCGAATTCCACCCCCTCAGGGGTGAGAACGGGAACAGGAGGTTTCCTCGAGGGGGACCAGGATGGGGAGCAGCGTTTCAGGAGGGAGGCATGGAAGACGTCGTGTATGCGAAAGGATTGGGGCAGCTCCAGACGGAAGGATACAGGGTTGAGGACTTCAATGACCTTATAAGGTCCAATAAATCGGGGAGCAAACTTCCTGGACGGGACCTTAAGGCGCAAGTTCCTCGACGACAACCACACCAGATCCCCGACGACAAACCGGGGGTTAGCAGAACGTCTACAATCAGCCTGAATCTTTTGTACGCTCTGGGACGCCTCTAGGTTCTTCTGAACCTGGGCCCAGACTGTGCACAGTTCCCGATGAACGTCCTCTACCTCGGGATTATTGGAACAACCAGGGGAAACGGAGGAGAACCTAGGATTAAACCCGAAATTACAGAAAAACGGGGAGACCCCTGACGAGTTACTGACCCGGTTATTCAGGGAAAATTCGGCGAGGGGAAGGAATGAGACCCAATCAAATTGACAGTCAGAAATGAAACACCTTAAATATTGTTCCAGGGATTGGTTAGTCCTTTCCGTTTGGCCATTAGTTTCGGGATGGAAGGCGGAGGAGAAGGACAGATCAATCTCCAACTTTTTACAAAAAGCTCTCCAAAATAAGGAAACAAATTGTACCCCTCTGTCCGAAACGATATTGACTGGGGCCCCATGGAGACGCAGAATGTGTTTCACAAACAAAGAAGCTAACGTCTTGGCGTTAGGTAGTTTCTTAAGGGGCACAAAGTGGCACATCTTGCTGAAGCGGTCTACTACCACCCACACCACTGACTTGCGCTGAGATGGAGGCAAATCGGTGATAAAATCCATGGAGATATGGGTCCAAGGTCTCTGGGGAATTGGCAAGGAACGTAGTAAGCCCGCAGGTCGGGACCTAGGGGTCTTGGACCTAGCACAGACCTCACAAGCGGCGACGTAAGCCCTAACGTCTTTAGGCAACCCAGGCCACCAATAGTTTCTGGTAATGAGGAGTTTGGTACCCAAGATGCCAGGATGACCAGATAGAGCGGAGTCATGGTTTTCCCTGAGTACCCTTAGCCGGTATTGCAGGGGGACAAACAGTTTGTCCCCAGGGAGGTTCCCGGGAGCTGAACCTTGATCAGCCGCGATGTCAGAGGCTAAGTCAGAATCAGTGGCAGAAACAATTATACCAGGGGGTAAAATACAAGCAGGATCCTTCTCAGAAGGAGGATTAGCCATGAAACTACGTGACAGTGCATCAGCCTTAATATTTTTGGACCCAGCCCTATAGGTAACCAAGAAATTAAATCTGGTAAAGAATAGTGCCCAACGAGCTTGTCTAGGATTAAGCCTCCGGGCAGATTCTAGGAAAACCAGATTCTTGAGGTCAGTAAGGACCGTTACCTGGTGTCTGGCCCCCTCCAAGAAGTGACGCCACTCTTCAAAAGCCCATTTAATGGCTAAAAGTTCGCTGTTGCCAATATCATAGTTACACTCCGTGGGCGAAAACTTCCTAGAGAAGTAAGCACAGGGGCGGAGATGGGTGAGGGAGCTGGTACCCTGGGACAAGACGGCCCCCACTCCCACCTCGGACGCGTCAACCTCCACAATAAATGGCTCCCTTTGGTTGAGCTGTACCAGCACGGGGGCCGAGATAAAGCACTTCTTGAGGGTCTCAAAAGCCTGGACGGCCTCAGGGGGCCAATGGAGGACATCAGCACCCTTGCGAGTGAGGTCCGTAAGAGGCTTAGCGACGACCGAGAAGTTGGCAATAAATCTCCTGTAATAGTTAGCGAACCCCAAAAAACACTGTAGCGCCTTCAGGGAGGCAGGTTGGACCCATTCCGCCACAGCCTGAACCTTGGCAGGGTCCATGCGGAATTCATGAGGAGTGAGGATTTGACCTAAAAATGGTATCTCCTGTACCCCAAACACACATTTTTCGGTCTTCGCAAACAGATTATTTTCCCGAAGGACCTGGAGGACCTTCCTGACATGCTCCACGTGCGAGGACCAGTCCTTGGAAAACACCAGTATGTCATCAAGGTACACTACAAGAAAATTACCCAGGTAATCTCTCAGAATTTCATTAATAAAATTCTGGAAGACGGCAGGGGCATTACACAACCCAAAGGGCATGACTAGGTATTCGAAATGACCTTCGGGCGTGTTGAACGCAGTTTTCCACTCATCCCCCTCTTTGATGCGGATAAGGTTATATGCCCCCCGTAGGTCGAACTTAGAGAACCATTGGGCCCCCTGAACCTGATTAAAAAGATCCGGAATCAAAGGAAGGGGATACTGGTTCCTTACTGTGACCTTATTCAAGTTCCGATAATCAATGCACGGCCTAAGACCACCATCCTTCTTCCCCACGAAGAAGAAGCCAGCACCTACAGGAGAAGTCGAGGGGCGAATGAAACCCTTGGCCAGGCATTCTTGGATATACTCCCTCATAGCTTTACGTTCAGGACATGAAAGATTAAATATCCTCCCCTTAGGAAGCTTGGCACCAGGCACCAAATCGATGGCGCAATCGTAATCTCTATGAGGGGGCAACACCTCGGAGGCCTCCTTAGAAAACACATCAGCGAAGTCCTGAACAAACTCAGGAAGCGTGTTTACCTCCTCCCGGGGAGAAATAGAGTTAACCGAAAGACATGACATCAGGCAATCACTACCCCATTTGGTGAGATCCCCAGTATTCCAATCAAACGTGGGATTATGCAGCTGCAACCAGGGAAGACCTAATACCAGATCGGACGATAATCCCTGCATCACTAGTACAGAGCACTGCTCCAAATGCATGGAGCCAACACGGAGTTCAAAAACAGGAGTATGCTGAGTAAAATAACCATTAGCAAGAGGAGTGGAGTCGATACCCACTACCGGGATAGGATAAGGTAAATCAATAAAAGGCATTTTTAGAGACATAGCAAATTCCACAGACATGATATTAGCAGATGAGCCCGAATCCACGAAGGCACTGCCAGTGGCAGACCGGCCAGCAAACGAGACCTGAAAGGGAAGCAAAATCTTATTGCATTTAGTATTAACGGGAAATACCTGTGCGCCCAAGTGACCTCCCCGATGATCACTTAGGCGCGGAAGTTTTCCGGCTGCTTATTCTTGCGCCTGGGACAGGTGTTCAGTAGATGCTTGTCGTCCCCACAATAGAAGCAGAGACCATTCTTCCTGCGAAACTCTCTACGTTGTCGAGGGGACATGGAGGCCCCGAGTTGCATAGGTACCTCCGAGTCCTCCGTGGAAGAGCGAGGAGACGGGACCTCGGGGGGAATCGCAGGGCAGTCCGAGGGGAAAACATTGAAACGTTCAAGCTGACGTTCCCTGAGACGTCGGTCAAGTCGTACTGCTAGGGCCATAACCTGGTCTAGGGAGTCAGAAGAGGGGTAGCTAACCAGCAGATCCTTCAGGGCGTCAGATAATCCTAACCTAAACTGGCACTTTAGGGCCGGGTCGTTCCACCGAGAAGCTACGCACCACTTTCTAAAATCAGAACAGTATTCCTCAACAGGTCTCCTACCCTGACGTAAGGTCACCAGCTGACTCTCGGCTAAGGCAGTCCTGTCAGTCTCGTCGTAAATGAGACCGAGGGCAGAGAAAAACCGATCAACGGAGGAAAGTTCAGGGGCGTCAGGAGCCAAGGAGAAGGCCCACTCTTTGGGCCCTTCCTGGAGTCGGGATATAATGATACCCACCCGCTGGTTCTCGGAACCTGAGGAGTGAGGTTTTAGGCGGAAATAAAGTCTGCAACTCTCCCGGAAGGAGAGAAAAGTCTTACGGTCCCCTGAGAACCGGTCAGGTAACTTGAGGTTGGGTTCTAAAGGTGAGGTGAGGGGTACTACAAAGGCAGCGTCAGACTGATTGACCCTCTGAGCCAGGGCCTGGACCTGTAGGGAGAGGCCCTGCATCTGCTGGGTCAGGGTCTCAAGGGGGTCCATGATAGCGTCAGCGTAGAAGAAATGGTAGACTAGGTAAGGGCTTGTTATTATGTAGTGGCAGGAAGGAGGTGAAGGGAACAAGTGAGCCCTAATCTACCCACCGCCCTGTCCCTGCCTACTTGCAACGACCCGCCCTAGGCGACGGGGTACAACTTGGCGGCGGTCCCTACGCTGTCTAAGTGCAAGGGAGTACAAACAGGGAACACGCAAGGGAATACAGTAGCCCACGGAACGCCGCGAGGAAACGGAGCGGTGAATGAGCCAGTCAGGATCAGGAAGTAGTGGAGTATACAAACGGGAGCACGGAGCAGAAGCAAGCCAGGGGCAGAGCAACGCAGGATAAACGGAACTGAAGCAAGGCAGAAGCACGGCAGAAGCAGGCTGGAGCAAGGCAGCAGTGGGGCCAGGAATCCAAGAAGAATAACAAGCAAGGAGGAAGAGAAAACGGCAGGTATAAATGGACAGGGGGCGGAGCTAACTCTGACTGACCAGGCCGCGATAGGCTCTCCCACTCCTGAGCCTGCCACCCTGATTGGTGGGAGCAGGTGTCAGTCTCAGAGGTCTGGCCTCAGGTGTCGACTGATTAATCCTGGGAGTATACCCAGACGTAGTGCCTGGCAGATCCTTTACATAGACAATTTATCCCGAACTTCTCATGTCTAACCGCTCCGATCTCGGCCCCCCACTAAGAAACGGCGTGAACACCAAGGTTTTGTCTCCAGAGGCAGAATCGGCATTCACTAAGCTCAAGAGTGCTCTCACCTCAGCATCTGTTCTCCATCACCCTGATGCTTCTCGGCAGTTCTTTCTGGAAGTGGATGCATCTTCCGTTGGTGCTGGAGTACTACTATGTCAAAAGAACTCTAAGGGCAAGATGGTGGCCTGTGGCTTCTTCTCGAAATTGTTCTCTCTGGCAGAGCATAAGTATTCCATCGGGGATCGGGAGTTGCTGGCCGCCAAGTTGGCATTAAAGGAATGGAGACAAGTGCTGGAGGGTGCGGTACACCCTGTTATCATTTATACGGACCACAAGAACCTTACGTACTTACAGTAAGAACAATGACTAAATTGTTCTTCACTAGATTTACATTTTTGCTTCACTTCCATTCTACTGATAAGAATGTGAAGGCTGACACCCTGTCTCGATCATTTAAGACTAATGACTCTAAGGAGATTCCTCAATATATTATAGACCCGTCTATGATTATTGTCGCTAGCCCGTTGTAAATTAGAGACATTCCTCCTGGAAAGACTTTTGTCCGCCTTGCAGACAGGAAGAGAATTCTCCGCTGGGGTCACAGCTCCAAATTGGTGTGGCACTCTGGTGTTCAAAAGACTCAGGACTTCATAACCAGGCAGAACTTGTGGCCCACGCTGCCTAAAGATGTTGCGGACTATGTCTCTTCATGTACGAACTGTGCCTCGAACAAATGTTCCTGCTCCAAACCTACTGGTCTTCTCCTACTACTGCCTGTTCCTGATGCCCCTTGGCAGCATATCGCTGTGGACTTTATCACTGAGTTTCCTCCTTCAGCTGGGTGTACTACGATCTGGGTAGTAGTGGATAGTTTCTCTAAAATTGTAGATTTTATTCCACTGACTGGTCTCCCATATGCTCCTTGCCTAACAAGTGTGTTAATTTCGCACATCTTCCGGCTACACGGACTTCCTCTACATATTGTCTCGGCCCGGGTGTACAATTTACATCCAAGTTATGGAGAGCCCTGTGCAACCTGCTAGATGTTAAACTGGATTTCTCTTCTGCCTATCACCCTCAGTCCAATGGTAAGGTGGAGAGGAAGAACCAAATTTTAGAGAATTATCTTCGTCATTTTGTTTCCGCCCAACATGACAATTAGGAACAACTCCTGCCTTGGGCGGAATTCTCGTACAACAATCATACAAGTCTACTGCCTCGTCTCCTTTCTACATTGTGTACAGCCTGCATCCCTGAGTTCCTCTTCTTGTGCCAGCCATGACTCAAGTACCGGCAGCTAACTCTTCTTTTGGCTCTTTTATTCACATCTGGCAGCAAACTAAGGCTGTGATTCTTCAAGCAATAGACAGACTGAAAAAGCATGCTGATAAAAGAAGAAAAGTTCCTCCTCAATTCTCTCCTGGAGTAAAAGTCTGGCTGTCCTCAAGAAACATTAGACTCAAGATGCCTTCCTACAAATTCGCTCCCAGGTTCCTCGGCCTTTCGAGGGTATACAACGGATTAACCCTGTATCCTATATACTTTGGTTGCCTCCTACTCTCAAGATTCCCAACTCGTTCCACGTGTCCCTCCTTAAACCTGTGGTCCTGAACCGCTACAGTAGCTCTTGGTTCTGCAGTTGCTCCCAGTGGTTCTTCTGATGTATTCGAGGTGAAGGAGATTCTGGACCGCAAGAGAGTAGGAGGGAGGACTTCCTATCTGGTGGACTGGAGAGGGTTTGGTCCTGAGGAGAGGTTTTGGGAGCCAGAAGAGAACCTTAATGCACCTCCCCTTATTAAAAAAATCCTCTTACGCTCCAGACCCAAGAAGAAGGGGCGTAAGGGGGGGGTACTGTTATGCCTGCGGTCGCGTACCGCTGCCACTCACATTCGGTGAGCAGGCGCGACTACAGCTTCCTGGCCGTCTGCCAGTGTCTCCCGCCCTGGAGACGCCATCTGGCACGGCCTTCCTTTTTCGGACTGTGTGATAGGGTGCGCGCACGCTCGTCCCCGGCCTTAAGGCCAGCGCGTGCACTCTCAAAAGTTCCCTAACCTATCCCCAGAGCACCCTGGACTATAAAAAGGGCTCTGTCATTCCACTCCTTGCCTTATCGTTGCTGTAGTTTTCCCATGTTTGTATTGCAAGTGGTCCCTTAGTGTTTTCCTGCTCCCAGTGTTCCCATGCCCTGCTACCTGTCTCCTGTATCCCGTGCTGTGTTTCGTTCCTGAGCCTGTCTAGTGTCTGAGTCATGTTGTGCCGCCTGCTGGTATACACCACGTCTGGTGTCATCTGCCATCCCTGGTATCATCTGCCCAGTCTGGCGCAACCTGCCACGCCTGCTGAAATACACCACATCTGGTGCCATCTGCCACTCCTGGAGCCATCCGCTCTGTCTGGCGTAACCTGCCACATCTGTGCCAGAGCCTCTGCTGCCGTCTGGACTATCTTAGGTACCCTTGCGCTACGAACCTCTTCCATATACTTTGCATAGACTGTGACTTGGGCAGCTGCCTCTCCGCTACGGCGGAGCGGCCTAGTGGGTCCATTTACCCCTAGATCGTGACAGGAATATAATTCTAGAGGACAAAGGGAGGGCTGAGATATTAAACATGTACTTTTCCTCTGTCTTCACTGATGAGCTGCCAGTGCCAGATATTCAGGGGAACAGTAATAAAGGTTCCCCATCCAATATTACCTTCTTAACACAGGAGGAAGCAGCGTCTGAGCAAATTAAATATTGATAAATCCCCTGGCCCAAACGGCATACATCCACAAGTATTAAGGGAATTAAGCTCAGTATTGGACCAACCATTGTATCTCATCTTCTTAGAATCTCTTGTAACAGGATCCAGTGCCACAGGATTGGAGGACGGCTGATGCTGTACCAATATTTAAGAAGGGTAAAAAGGTGGAACCGAGTAACTACCGTCCAGTAAGTTTGACATCTGTTGTATGCAAAATATGTTAGGGTATTCTTAAGAGATGAACTACAAAAGCATATAGCAGAGAAAAGTCTATTAACTGATAACCAGTATGGATTCATGAAAAACAGGTTGTGCCTAACTAACGTGCTCGGTTTCTATGAGGAGGTAAGTGCAAATCTGGATGTTGGTCATGCGGCTGATTTGATTTATTTGGATTTTGCAAAAGCATTTGATACTGTTCCAAACAACAGTTTTGTTCTGAAGCTACAGACACAGGGACTGGGGGACCATATATGCAAGTGGGTAAAGAAGTGGTTAAGGGACAGAAAACAACGAATTGTTATAAATGGAACTTACGCAAAATGGATTGAAGTCAGCAGCGGGGTACCACAAAGATCGGTGTTAGGCCCAATCCTTTTTAATCTCTTTATTAATGAACTGGTGGATGCGATTGATAGCAAGGTGTCAGTTTTTGCTGACTATACAAAAATTTCTAGGATGCTTAAAACTCAGCTCGACTATAAAATATTACAGAAAGACCTAGATAAACTGGAAGCTTGGGCAAAAACATGGCAGATGAAATTTAATGTTAATAAATGTAAATTAATGCACTAATAGCATTAATTCATATACATTAAATGGAATAAAACCGGGGAAAACGGAACAAGAGAAGGACCTGGGTATTCTGGTAACAAATAAGCTAAGAAGCAGCACTCAATGTCAGGCAGCAGCTGCAAACAGGATTTTAGGGTGAACAAAAAGGGAGATAAAAGCCTGTGATTCAAATGTAATATTACCGCTTTATAAATCCCTTGTAAGGCCACATCTAGAATAGGAAATTCATTTTGGGCTCCACATTGTAAAAAGGACATAGGAGAACTAGAGAGGGTTCAAAAGCGGGAAACTAGATTATTAAATGGGATGAAAAATAGGCTATAAAAATGGGGCTTGTTCGGCTTGGAAAAAAATAAGTCTTAGAGGTGATCTTATTAATATGTAAATGTGTGGTCAGTACAGAGAACTAGCACATGATCTGTTCCCTCCAAGTACTCTACAAAGGACAAGGCGACACCCATTGCGAGTGGAAGGAAGATGCTCCGGACATCAATATAGAAAAGGGTTCTTTACTGTTAGGCCTCATTTACACGAACGTAATATACGCGCGTGCGACGCGCGTGCTTTAAACGCATGTCGTACGCACCTATATTAGTCAATGGGGCAGTTTAGACGATGCGTGAATTGCGCTCAGCGCGTGTGCGCAGAAAAAAACTCACGACATGTTCTATAATCGTGCGTTTTTCGCGCACTCACGCACCCATTGAAGTCAATGGGTGCGTGAAAACCACGCATGCCGCACGGAAGCACTTCCGTGCGAACTGCGTGATTCGCGCAAGAGCTGTCAAACTCCTGAATGTAAACAGAAAAGCACCACGTGCTTTTCTGTTTACAAACATCCAAACGGAGTGTCAAATTCGAGATGAGCGCACCGAACTTCACCGGGTTCGGCCAAACTCGTTTTGACCGAAACCGGTAAAAAATGTTCGGGTACGCGACGTCAGGAGACAGTCACTCTCCACGGTGCTGAAAGCGTTAAACTGGTTCAGCACCATGGACAGTGACTTCCGCTCCAAAAATCCATGAACCTGTAAAAAAAAAAGACGTTCTGACTTACCGATAACTCCGGTCCGACCTCCCGGGATGACAGTTCAGTCCAAGTGACAGCTGCAGCCAATCACAGGCCAAGCACAGGCTGCAGCCAATCACAGGCTGCAGCGGTCTCATGGACTGCGGCGTCATCCTGGGAGGTCGGGCCGGATGACAAGAGAGGGACGCGTCACCAAGGCAACGGCCGGGAGCCCGGACTGGGGGAAGCAGGAAGTTCTTGGTAAGTATGAAAGTCTTTTTTTATTCACAGGTTGGTGTATATTGTGTTCGGCATTCACTGTCGAGGGTGCTGAAAGAGTTACTGCCGATCAGTTAGCTCTTTCAGCACCTTGGACAGTGACGGGCGTCGACTAGCCTCATCTCTATGATGGCGGCTGTGCGAAAATCACGCAGCCGCGCATCATACACGGATGACACACGGAGCTGCCAAGTACCTTTTGCGCGCGCAAAACGCAGCGTTTTTTGCGCGCGCAAAACGCACACGCTCGTGTAAATGAGGCCTTAAAGTGGTCAAGCTATGGAATGCCCTTCCCCAAGAGGTAGTGATGGCAGATACTAAGTCAGCATTTAAAAAAAGCTTAAATGCCTATTCATTTCCGAATGGCATTGAGGGTTATAATTAATCAAGCAATGAATGACGGGTAATTTATTGAGAAAGGTTGAACTTGATGAACCTGTTTTTTTTTTTAACCTATGTAACTATGTAACCACAGTAAGACACCATTGATATCACTATTAACCCCTTCTGTACTTTAGACCAACAGAGATATTAGATTTTAACTGCTAAATTTTACAACTTCTGCCTTTAGTACTGTAATGACGGGGTAGGGAGACAGACAGGTGAGCCCTAATCTACCCGCCACTTAGTCCCTGCCTACTTGCAACGACCCGTCCTAGGCGATGGGGTACAACTGGGCGACGGTCCCTACGCTCAGTAAGTGCACGACAGACAAACAGTCAAGGGTACACAGAAGCTAGGGAAACGGGGCAGCTGCCCACGGAGACACCGTGAGCAACGAGAGTAGTGAACGAGCCGAGTCAAACCAGGAGTGCACGAGGTACAAAACGAAGAGCAGGAGAGTGGTCAGTAAGCCAAGGTCAATAACAAGCAGAGGATCAGTAGTTCAAGCAGCAGAGCCAGGAAACAAGCAGAGCAGAATCACAGGCAAAGGAGGAACAGGAAAGGCAGGTATAAATAGACAGTGGGCGGGAGCTAGCTTCGTCTGCGCAGGCTGTGATAGGCTCTCCCTCTCCTAAGCCTGCCATCCTGAGTGGTGGAAGATGGAGTCAGTCTCACAGACATAGGAGCAGGTGCAGACTGATTACCCACGGGCGTCGACACAGAAGCTGTGTCTGGCAGATCCTTTACAGTACCCCCCCCTTTTATGAGGGGCCACCGGACCCTTTCTAGGTGGACCTGGTTTATTGGGGAAACGAAGGTGAAACCTCCTGAGCAATACCCCAGCGTGAACATCCCGGGGCGGGTACCCAAGTCCTCTCCTCAGGCCCGTATCCTCTCCAATGGACAAGGTACTGGAGGGAGCCTTGGACCATCCTGCTGTCCACAATGTTGGCCACCTCGAATTCTACCCCCTCAGGGGTGAGAACAGGGACCGGAGGTTTCCTCGAGGGAGCCAAGGACGGGGAGCAGCGTTTAAGGAGGAAGGCATGAAACACGTCGTGTACTCGAAAAGACGGGGGCAACTCCAGTCGGAAGGAGACAGGGTTAAGGACTTCAATGACCTTGTACGGCCCTATAAACCGGGGAGCAAACTTCTTGGACGGGACTTTAAGGCGCTAATTTTTAGAAGATAGCCACACCAGAACCCCGACCACAAACAAGGGGTTAACAGAACGTCTTCTATCTGCCTGAGTCTTTTGTATGCTCTGGGACGCCTCTAGGTTCTACTGAACCTGGGCCCAGACTGTGCACAGTTCCTGATGAACGACATCTACCTCGGGATTGTTGGAACCACCAGGTGAAACGGAGAAGAACCGTGGATTAAACCCAAAATTACAGAAAAAGGGGGAGACCCCTGACGAGTTACTGACCCGGTTATTAAGGGAAAATTCGGCGAGGGGAATGAATGAGACCCAATCATGTTGACAGTCAGAGATAAAACTCCTTAAATATTGTTCTAGAGACTGATTAGTCCTCTCCGTTTGGTCATTAGTTTCAGGATGGAAAGCCGAGGAGAAGGACAGATCAATCTCCAACTTTTTACAGAAGGCTCTCCAAAACAATGAAACAAATTGTACCCCTCTGTCAGAAACAATATTGACAGGGACCCCATGGAGACGCAGGATGTGTTTGACAAACAAGGTAGCTAACGTCTTAGCATTGGGTAGTTTCTTGAGGGGCACAAAGTGGCACATCTTACTGAAGCGGTCTACTACAACCCACACCACCGACTTGCCTTGAGATGGAGGCAAATCGGTGATAAAATCCATGGAGATATGGGTCCAAGGTCTCTGGGGAATGGGCAAAGAACATAGTAAACCCGCTGGTCGGGACCTGGGAGTCTTGGACTTATCACAAACCTCACAAGCGGCGACGTAGCTCTTAACGTCTTTAAGCAACCCAGGCCACCAGTAGTTTCTGGCAATGAGGTGCTTGGTACCCAGGATGCCTGGATGGCCAGATAGTGCAGAGTCATGATTTTCCCTAAGTATCCTTAGCCGGAATTGCAGGGGAACAAACAGCTTGTTCTCAGGAAGGTTCCCGGGAGCTGAACCTTGATCAGCCGCAATTTCGGAGACTAAATCAGAATCAATAAAGGAAATGATTATACCTGGAGGCAAAACACAAGCAGGATCTTCCTCCGAAGGAGGGCTGGCCATGAAGCTATGCCACAGTGCGTCAGCCTTAATATTTTTAGACCCAGCCCTATAGGTGACCAAAAAGTTGAATCTGTTAAAAAATAACGCCCATCGAGCTTGTCTCGGGTTTAGCCTCCGGGCAGATTCTGTGAAAACCAGATTCTTGTGGTCGGTAAGGACCGTTACCTGGTGCCTATCCCCCTCCAGGATGTGGCGCCACTCTTCAAATGCCCATTTAATGGCTAAGAGTTTGCGGTTGCCAATATCATATTTACTCTTAGTGGGCGAAAACTTCCTGGAGAAGTAGGCACAGGGACGGAGATGGGTGAGGGACCTGGTACCCTGGGACAAGACAGCACCCACTCCCACCTCGGAGGCGTCAACCTCCACGATGAATGGCTCCATTTGGTTGGGCTAAACCAGCACTGGGGCCGAGATAAAGCACTTCTTAAGGACCTCAAAAGCCTGGACAGCCTCAGGAGGCCAGTGGAGGAGATCAGCACCTTTGCGAGTGAGATCCGTAAGAGGCTTAGCGATGACCGAGAAGTTAGCAATAAATCTCCTGTAATAATTAGCAAACTCCAGGAGGCACTGTAACGCCTTCTGGGAGGCAGGTTGGACCCATTCCGCCACAGCCTGGACCTTGGCGAGGTCCATGCGGAATTCATGAGGAGTGAGGATTTGACCCAAAATGGTATCTCCTGCACCCCAAACACACATTTTTCGCTCTTAGCAAACAGTTTGTTTTCCCGAAGGGCCTGGAGCACCTTCCTGACATGCTCAATGTGGGAGGACCAGTCCTGGGAAAACACAAGTATGTCATCAAGGTACACTACAAGAAATACCCCCAGGTAGTCTCTTAAAATCTAATTTATGAAATCCTGGAAGACCGTGGGGGCATTACACAACCCAAAGGGCATGACGAGGTATTCGAAATTACCTTCGGGCGTGTTAAACGCAGTCTTCCACTCATCCCCCTCTTTGATGCGGATAAGGTTATACGCCCCCCGTAGATCAAACTTAGAGAACCATTTGGCCCCCTGAATCTGAATAAAGAGATCAGGAATCAAAGGAAGGGGATACTGGTTCCTTACAGTGACCTTATTCAAGTTCCAGTAGTAAATGCACGGCCTAAGACCACCATCCTTCTTCCCTACGAAGAAGAAACCAGCACCTACCGGAGAAGTAGAGTGGCGAATGTAACCCTTGGCCAGGCATTCCTGGATATACTCTCTCATGGCTTCACGTTCGGGACAAGAGAGATTGAATATCCTACCCTTAGGGAGCTTAGCTCCTAGTACCAAATCGATTGCGCAATCGTATTCTCTATGAGGAGGTAACACTTCAGAGTCCTCTTTAGAGAAAACATCAGCGAAGTCCTGAACAAACTCAGGTAGAGTGTTCATCTCCTCAGGGAGAGAAATAGAATTAAGAGAAAAACATGACGTCATGCATTCATTACCCCATTTGGTAAAAACCCCAGTATTCCAGTTAAACGTGGGATTATGCAACTGCAACCAGGGAAGGCCTAAAACCAAATTGGACGATAATCCCTGCATAACCAGTACAGAGCACTGCTCCAAATGCATGGAGCCAACAAGGAGTACAAAAACAGGGGTATGCTGTGTCTTCCAGCACGACAATGACCCGAAACATACAGCCAAGGCAACAAAGGAGTGGCTCAAAAAGAAGCACATTAAGGTCATGGAGTGGTCTAGCCAGTCTCCAGACCTTAATCCCATCGAAAACTTATGGAGGGAGCTGAAGATCCGAGTTGCCAAGTGACAGCCTCGAAATCTTAATGATTTACAGATGATCTGCAAAGAGGAGTGGGCCAAAATTCCATCTAACATGTGTGCAAACCTCATCATCAACTACAAAAAACATCTGACTGCTGTGCTTGCCAACAAGGGTTTTGCCACCAAGTATTAAGTCTTGTTTGGCAAAGGGATCATATACTTTTTTCTCTGTGCACAATGCAAATAAATATATATAATTTTGACAATGTGATTTTTTATTTTTTTTTATATATATATAATCTATCTTTCACTCGTAAAATTAACCTAGCCTAAAAATTCTAGACTGTTCATGTCTTTGACAGTGGGCAAACTTACAAAATCAGCAAGGGATCAAATACTTATTTCCTTCACTGTATGTCTGCCTTGTGTATACCTGTTTTAATTAATGTGCCATTTATGGGTTTTCTGCCATCTTGGTTCCTTCTTCAGCTCTGATATGGATCCCCTAATGCAGCCTATATTTTCAATGATGCTTCTGGTTTTGCAGAGGCAGAGGGGGCGGAGTTTCATCACTGCACTTACTCTGCTCTGAGTCCTATCTTAGGCCCTATACTCGTTTGTGGACAGTGACGTTAGGGACCTCTCCTCGAGCGGTCACCTACTCCTGAAGGAGAATCCCCGGCCACAGTGTCGGCCGCAGTGGCCGATGATCCCGCTTCAGGACAAGTCCCTGAACTCACTGTCCATATATGGACAGTGAAGTCAGGGACCTCCTGGAGAGGTCCACGACAGTGGTGCTATCTACAGGAAGGGGGGTGGTGCCATCTACGGAGATGCTATGTACAAGGGAGCTGTGTGTCACTACCTACAGGGGGGCTGTGGCAGTATCTACAGGAGTGTAACGTCTATGGCCACGGCCCATCGTTCTGACTTACCCCTCGACGGCCATGGACATGTGTGTTCCCTGCAGCGTCGTCCCCCTGTGAGGCGCCGGCACTCACTTCCTGGTATCGAGACTGTCTCCGGAGGGCGCGTGCGCATGCACATTCTTAAAGCACCAGTGCGCGTAATTGCAAGAAGTCTGCAATCAAGCCTAGAATGCTACTGGACTATAAAAAGGGCTCTGCCCTCTTGTTCTTTGCCTGAGCATTGTTCGTTACCCAAAGTCTGTCTTGCAAATGGTCTCCCAGTGTGTTCCAGTTCCCAAGTGTTCCCTGTTCCTGTATCCTGTATCCCGTGCTGTCCAGGTCAAGTGCCGTGTTGAAGCTGTTGTCGTGTTCTGCTACTCCATGGCTGACGTCTACCTGCTGCCTGGTCCCAGCCAAGCCTGCCTTGCTACTGTCCGAGTTGCCACAGGTACCCTTTCTGGACTATAGACTCTGTACTATACCTGTTTGGCCAGCTGCCATCCCGCTACGCGGTACGGCCCAGTGGGTCCACACCCTGCATCGTGACATTACGCTCACGCCATGGACCCCGCTGGTCAATTCAAGGGCATGTCACTCTCCCAAGCCATGCAGGCAGACCTGCAGGATCTCCGAGCAAAACAGGATCAAATTCTTGTGGCAGTGGACTCCATGGCACAGCAGCTAGGGAAGCTAGCTGCTTCTCTTTTTGCTCCTATGCAAGCTCTCCCATTCGACCCTCCTGCTACACCTACTGGCAGTTCCGGTTTGGATCATTGGTTCTCGCTGCCATTACCTTCTCGGTTCCATGGAGACGCAAGTACGTGCAGAGGGTTTCTGAACCAATGCCATATCCATTTGACCCTGCACGCCCGAGCATTTCCGTCGGACGGAGGCAAGATCGCCTTCATCGTGTCTCTACTTGCTGGCAAGGCCCTGGCATGGACGAACCCAATCTGGGAACGTTTGGGACCCGAGACTCAAGACTTCCAGGGATTTGTGCGGTTATTCCATACTGTTTTCGTGGAGACAGGACGAGTCTCTTCAGCAGCCACTGCTATCTTTAACCTTCGCCAAGAGGACACCTCTGTAGGCGAATACACCATCCAGTTCCGGACCCTGGCAGGAGAACTGTCCTTGAACAATTAGGCCTTGGTAGCATCCTTCTGGCATGGTCTATCGCCCGAGATCAAGGACGAACTTGCTGCTCGAGATCTACCACCTGCCTTGGATGACCTGATTCTGATTGCTACTCGGGTGGACATAAGGCTTAGGGAGAGATCTCATGAGGTTCGACAGGAGAGACGGCTTCTTAGACTGGCACCCAACTTCCAGCAACCCCTCTTGCCGCCTTCTGCTGCTTTGCCCGAGGTTCCGATGCAGGTGGATCGGCTAAAATTGTTTGCTCAAGAGAAACAGCGCAGGCGCACCTCTGGACTCTGTTTATATTGTGGCCTCGCTGGTCATGTCGTGCATCTGTGTCCTCAGAAGCCAAAAAACCCCAATGCATAGGTTTGGTTAGAGAGACAACCCTGTGCGCTACTGCATTTATTCGAGAACTCTCCTCCAAACTGTTCATTCCTGTGAACATCGTCGCTGGCGAGAAGCCCCATCCGGTCTCTGCCTACCTGGACTCTGGCTCTGCAGCCAATTTCATCTGCAAAGACCTTGTGGATCTTCTTCATTTGCCCACTGTTCTGCTGAAAAGGCCGTTGATCGTTGCCTCTGTAGATGGACTGCCTTTGCCTGACCCAGTTTTGTCTGTGACCAAGCCATTGAGACTTCAAGTGGGAGCTCTTCACTTTGAGCTTATCTCCCTGTTTGTCCTGCCCAAGGCCGTCAACCCCATGCTGCTGGGTTTGCCTTGTCTCTCTGTTTGCACGCCCCAGTCCTGGATTGGAAGTCTGGAGAGGTTCTTCAGTGGGGTCCAAAGTGTCTCGACCGCTGTCTGGGTCATATCCATCCACCACAGTCTCCTCCGCATCAGTCTTTGGCAGGGTTGCCTTCTTGTTACTCTATGTAATCTGATGTCTTTGATAAGAAGGAAGCAGAGACCTTGCCGCCACATCGAGCATATGATTGCCCGATCAACTTGGTTCCTGATTCGTCCCCTCCTCGCAGTAGAGTGTACCCTCTCTCCTTGCCTGAGACTCAGTCTATGTCTGCCTACATTAATGAGAATCTGGAGAGGGGCTTCATTCGTAAAGCCTCATCCCCGGCCGGAGCTGGGTTTTTCTTTGTCAAGAAGAAAGATGGATCCCTCTGACCCTGCATTGACTACCGAGGCCTCAAACAGATCACGATGAAGAACCGGTACCCATTGCCTTTGATTTCAGAACTGTTTGATCGCATACAAGGTGCAAATATTTTTCTAAATTGGACCTGCGGGGGGCCTACAATCTGATCCGGATTCGTCAAGGTGACGAGTGGAAGACTGCATTTAATACACGTGATGGGCACTATGAATACCTTGTTATGCCCTTCGGCCTATGTAACGCCCCCGCTGTGTTTCAAGAATTTGTCAATGACATTTTTCGTGATCTCCTCTATGTCTGTGTTGTGGTGTATCTCGATGATATTTAGATTTTTTTCCCCAGATCCAGTAACTCATCAGAGTCATGTCCGCCAGGTGTTGCTCAGTTTAAGGGAGTATCATCTTTATGCCAAGCTGGAGAAATGCGTATTTGAAAAAAAGTCTCTTCCCTTCCTGGGCTATATCATCTCCGATCAGGGTCTCAAGATGGACCCTGAGAAGGTAAAGGCTGTCATGGAATGGCCACGCCCCCAAGGCTTGAGGGCCATACAACGCTTCCTGGGATTCGTCAACTTCTACCTGCTGTTCATTCCCAACTTTTCGTCTTTGACAGCTCCCATCTCCACCCTCACTAAAAAGGGTATGAATGCCAAGGTATGGAGTCCAGAGGCTGAAGTCGCATTTAAAACCTTAAAAAGGCCTTCACGTCAGCCTCTATTCTTCATCACCCTGATGTTTCTTTACAGTTTTCATTAGAGGTGGACCCTTCTCTGTTGGTGCTGGTTCACTGTTGTTCCAGAAAGGTTCGAAAGGCAAGACTGTGTTATGTGGCTACGCTGTTTTCTCCCGCAGAGTGCAACTACTCGATTGGGGATCGGGAGTTACTGGCCATCAAGCTGGCTCTGCAGGAGTGGAGACACCTACTGGAAGGCAAAGCCCATCCTATCATGGTCTTCACGGATCACAAGAACATAATCTATCTACAAATGGCTCAGCGGTTGAATCCTCGTCAAGCCAGGTGGTCGTTGTTCTTTGCTCGGTTCCGGTTCGAACTCCACTACCGTCCTGCCGACAGGAATGTGAGGGCCGATGCCTTGTCTAGGTCGTTTGAAACAGAGGACACTGTGGAGTCCCCACGGAATATTATTGATCCTTCCTGAATCTTTCTGTGAACCCTCTGCAAGTTAGAGATATTCCTCCGGGAAGGACTTTTGTACATCTGGCAGACAGAGAAAGAATCCTTCGCTGGGGTCACAGTTCAAAGCTGGCAGGTCATGCGGGTGTTTGTAAGACCCAAGATCTAATCACCCGTCAGATCTGGTGGCCCACGCTGCCCAAAGACGTCATGGACTTTGTCTCCTCATGTACGGTTTGTGCAGCAAATAAAGTTGCCCGCTCCAGACCGGCTGGTCTGCTCCAGCCACTGCCTGTGCCTTGTTGCTCCCTGGCAGCATGTTGCAATGGACTTCGTCACAGATCTGCCTCTCTCTGCGGGATGCAGTGTGATCTGGGTGGTGGTTGATCGATTTTCTAAAATGGCTCATTTTGCTCCCCTGACTGGCCTGCCTTCTGCTGCTCGACTGGCCGACCTCTTCATTCAACACATCTTCCGTCTGCACGGCTTGCCTCTGCATATTGTCTCGGATGGAGGGGTCCAGTTCACCTCAAATTTTGGAGAGCACTGTGCGGTCCCCTCAGTGTAAAGTTGTACTTCTCTTCGGCCTATCATCCCCAATCCAATGGGCAAGTCGAGAGGGTTAACCAGATTATGGAGAACTATCTGCGTCACTTTGTCTCCAGACGGCATGATGACTGGGTGCAGCTTCTCCCGTGGGCAGAGTTCTCCTATAATAACCACACTAGTGAGTCCACCACCTCCAGTCCGTTCTTCATCGTCTACGGCCAACACCCTCGAATACCTCTTCCTGTCTCTACTATGTCTCAGGTACCTGCAGCTGACTTTACCTTCAGGGACTTTCGGCAGATATGGCAACAGACCCGATCTTCTATCCTGCTGGCGGTGGACCGCATGAAGAGAAATGCAGATACTAGAAGACGGGATCCTCCTCAGTTTCTTCCAGGTACTAAGGTCTGGTTGTCTTCAAAGAATATCCGGCTGAGGGTGTCATCCTGCCAATTTGCTCCTAGGTTCCTCGGACCCTTCGTGATCCTGCTACAGACTAACCCGGTGACTTACAAGCTGCGGCTTCCTCCTACCCTCAAGATCCCTAACTCCTTCCATGTCTCCTTGCTGAAGCCCGTGGTCCTGAACCGCTACTCCAGGACTCCTAGTTCCGCAGTGGCTCCTGGTGGCTCGTCTGGGAATTTCGAAGTAAAGGAGTTTCTGGTCACCAAGAAGGTGGGAGGAAGGACGTTTTATTTGCTGGATTGGAATTGAATCGGTCCAGAAGAGAGGTCTTGGGAGCCAGAGGAGAACATCGATGCCCCTGTCCTCGTGAGGAAGTTTCTCTCCCTCTCTGGCCCCAAGAGGAGGGGGCGTAAGAGGGTGGATACTGTAACATCTATGGCCATGGCCCGTCATTCTGACGGCCGCGGCCATGGACGTGTGTTCCCTGCAGCGTCGTCCCCCTGTGAGGCGCCGGCACTCACTTCCTGGTATCGAGACTGTCTCCGGTCTTAAAGGGCCAGTGCGCGCATAATTGAAGGAAGTCTGCAATCAAGCCCAGAATGCTACTGGACTATAAAAAGGGCTCTGCCCTCTTGTTCTTTGCCTGAGTATTGTTCGTTACCCAAAGTCTGTCTTGCAAATGGTCTCCCAGTGTCTGCCAGTTCCCAAGTGTTCCCTGTTCCTGTATCCTGTGTCCCGTGTCGTCCAGGTCAAGTGCCGTGCTGAAGCTGTTGTCGTGTTCTACTGCTCCATGGCTGACATCTACCTGCTGCCTGGTCTCAGCCGAGCCTGCCTTGCTACTGTCCGAGTTGCCACATGTACCCTTTCTGGACTATAGATTCTGTACTATACCTGTTTGGCCAGCTGCCATCCCGCTACGCGGTATGGCCCAGTGGGTCCACACCCCGCATCGTGACAAGGAGACTGTGTAGCATTATCATCTACAGAAGACAGTGTGTGCCATTATCTACTGGGGGCTGTGGCAGTATCTACAGGGGGCTGTGTGGCATTATCTACAGAGGGCAGTGTGTGGCATTATCTACAGGGAGGCTGTGTGACAGTGTCTACAGGAGGCTGTGTGGCATTATCTACAGAGGGCAGTGTGTGGCATTATCAACAGTGTGGCTGTGGCAGTTTCTACAGGGGGCTGTGTGGCATTACCTACAGGGGGCTGTGGCAGTATCTATAGAGGGCAGTGTGTGGCATTATCTACAGTGGGGCTGTGGCAGTATCTACAGGGGGCTGTGTGGCATTATCTACAAAGGGCAGTGTGTGGCATTATCTACAGGGGTCAGTGCGGTAGTATCTACAGGGGGCAGTGTGGCATTATCTACAGGGGACTGTGTGGCATTATCTATAGGGGAGTTGTGGCATTATCTACAGGGTACTGTGTGGCATTATCCATAGGGGGCTGTGGCAGTATCTACAGAGGGTAGATAAACAATTAATTGACAAATAAAATTCATCTGTTTTTAAAACAGAAAGGGAAAAAAACCGGCTGCAAAACTGGTCAAAATCGACCGTTAAAAACGGAAACTCGGCCCCGAACGAATGCAAAACGGCCGAGAAAAGCGGACCAAAACTGACCTTTTTATCGGCCGACATTCGGACCCTGTCGTGTGAATAGAGCCTAAGGCCCTATTCACATGACAGGGATTCTCGGCCGAGTGACGGCCGTTCTTTGAACGGCCATCACACGGCAGCAGTAGGAACAATAAACCCCCAATGGGGCTATTCACACGGCCAATTTTTCTATTTTGGCCAATTTTTCATATTACAGTGCGAAGTGCGGATGTGAGGAGGAGGGTATTTTGTTTCTGCCTGTAGGAGCTGAATCCCTAATCCCCAGCCACAGCTATATATGGACAGTGACATCAGGGATTTCTCCTGGAGCGGTCCCCTACTCCTGAAGTGGAATCCCCGGCGCTGTGGCCGGTGATTCCGCTCTAGGAGAAGTCCCTGACTTCAATGTCCATATATGGACAGTGACGTCAGGGACTCCTGAAGTGGAATCCCCGGCGCTGTGGCCGGTGATTACAATCCAGGAGAAGTCCCTGACTTCACTGTCCATATATGCACAGTGAATTTAGGGACTTCTCCTGGAGCTGTCCCCTACAGGAAGGTAGGGGGGTGCCATCTATGGGGGTAGCTATGTACAAGGGTACTGTGTAGCACTACCTACAGGGGGTCTGTGGGGCACTACCTACAAAGGGGTCTGTGTGGCACTACCTTCAAGGGGGTCTGTGTAGCATTACCTACATGGGGGGCTGTGTGGCATTACCTACAGGGGGGCTGTGGCAGTATCTGCAGAGGGCAATGTGTGGCATTATCTACAGTGGGTATTATTTGGCATTATATACAGAGGGCAGTGTGTGGCATTATCTACAGAGGGCAGGGTGTGGCAGAAAATGTACAAATTAAATTCATCCGTTTTTAAAACGGACAGGAAAAAAAACGGATGCAAAACTTGTCAAAATCGGACGTTAAAAACGGAAACACGGCCCGGAACTGAAACGGAAATCGATGCAAAACGGATGCAAAATAGCCGATAAAAATGACCAAAATGGACGTTTTTATCGGCCGACACTCGGACCTTGTCGTGTGAAGGATCTATTCACACGACTGGGTCCAAGCGTCGGCAGATAAAAATTTCAGTTTTGGTCTGTTTTTCTCGGCCATTTTGCATCCTTCTGTATTCGTACGTTTCCGTTTCGGGACGTTTTTTAATTTTTAACATCCGATTTTGACCCGTTTTGCATCCATTTTTTCCCCTGTCCGTTTTAAAAGCGGATGAATTTCATTTGTCAATTTTTTGCCACATACATCCCTCTGTAGATAATGCCACACACTGCCCATTGTAGCTAATGCCACACACTGGCCTCTGTAGTTAATGCCACATACTGGCTTCTGTAGCTAATGTCATACACTGCCCTCTGTAGCTAATGCCACACACTGGCTTCTGTAGCTAATGCCACACACTGCCCTCTGTAGCAAATTCCACACACTGCCCTGTGTAGCAAATGCCACACACTGCCCTCTGTTGCAAATGCTAGACACTGCCCTCTGTAGATAATGCCACACACTGCCCTCTGTAGATAATGCCACACACTGCTCTCTGTAAATAATGCCACACACTGCCCTCTGTAGATAATGCCACACACTGCCCTCTGTAGCAAATTCCACACACTGCCCTGTGTAGCAAATGCCACACACTGCCCTCTGTTGCAAATGCTAGACACTGCCCTCTGTAGATAATGCCACACACTGCCCTCTGTAGATAATGCCACACACTGCTCTCTGTAAATAATGCCACACACTGCCCTCTGTAGATAATGCCACATACTGCCCTCTGCAGCTAATTCCACTCACTGGCCTCTGTAGCTAATGCCACATACTGGCCTCTGTAGCTAATGCCACACACTGGCCTCTGTAGCTAATGTCACAGACTGCCCTCTGTAGATAGTGCCACACACTGGCCTCTGCAGCTAATACCACACACTGGCCTCTGCAGCTAATGCCACTCACTGGCCTCTGCAGCTAATGCCACACACTGTCCTCTGCAGCTAATGCCACACACCAGCCTCTGCAGCTAATGCCACATACTGCCCTCTGTAGCTAATGCCATGCACAGCCCTCTGTAGGTAGTGCCACACAGCCCCCCTGTAGGTAGTGCAACACAGCCCCCCTGTAGGTAGTTCCACACAGCCCCCTTGTACATAGCACCCCCATAGATGGCAGCCCCCCTTCTTTAGATAGCTTCACTGTGGAGGACCGCTCCAGGAGAAGTCCCTGACTTCACTGTCCTCCTGGAGCGTAATCCCGATGTCAATGTCCACATATGGACAGTGAAGTCAGGGACTTCTCCTGGAGTGGAATCCTCGGCCATAGCACCAGGGATTCCGCTGCTAAGGGAGAAGACCCTGATGTCACTGTCCATATATGAACAGTGAAGTCAGGGACTTCTCCTGGAGCGGAATCCCCGGCCACAGCTTCGGCCGGGGATTAGGGATTCCGCTCCTACAGGGAGCAAAAAACTGTCCTCCTCCTCCTCACATGCACTTCGCACTGTGAGGAGAAGGAGATTGAGCGTCAGAAAGCACGGCCGTCACTCGGATCACACCAAGTAGCAACCGTACTTTTCACGGCCCCGTTGACAGACGAAAATAGGGCATGTTCCATTTTTTGACGGCCCGGTTTACCTGGCAGTCCAAAAATTGCTTGTGTGAATAGCCCCATTTGGAGTCTATTGTTCCTACTGCGGCCATACGACGACCGTTCCAAAAACGGCGGTGGCACGGCCGGCATTCCCTGTCGTGTGAATAGGGCCTATGGCCTCATGCACACAAATGTACGCGCAGGCTGAGTCCCGTCAGTGATCCGAGGAGAGATAGAACATGTCATATCTTTCCTCGGATCGGAGACTCGGATCATTTTTCACAGACCCGATTCACCCGCTAAAGTGAATGATTCCGTGAAGACTATCGGGAGCCGCTTTTGGAGCTGTTTTTCTATTGAGTCAATGAAAAATGGCTCTAATAACGGCTCAAGAAGTGACATGCACTACTTTTTACGAGGCGTTTTATTTACGCGGCCGTTTTTAAAAAGCGCAAAAATTGCTGAATCATTGTCAAAGCATGTAGACCCCTAATCATCAAAACCCAAATATTGTTCTCAACCTTACTGTAGAACTATTGTTTGTCTAATAGCCAATGTCTAACAAATATAAAATCACCTATGCAATGTAGCAATAACATTCTGTAGGTTTGCTTGGAACATGGTATTTGGAGCTACACTTTCTAAATTTTTGACTGCCTACTAAGATGCTTTAGTTTTAAATTCTCATTTATAGAGTACCATTAAATTTATATATTTTAGTAGACACAGCAAGAATCTCCACCACCCGAACCTCACTCCATGGATAGGTTATGCCACCAATGTCAGCTGGTGAGACTGTGTTGCAGGCTACCGAGGGCCAGGACAAGATATTTTGGTACCCTAGGCAGATAAGGCAAATTATGCCACCACCCCCCATGTAAAATCAATTCTAAATTTACTTCCTTGCTAATAAAAAAGATTTTAGAAGCAAATGTTATTTAACCCCTTCCCACTGCAGCCACTTTTAAACTTCCTGACAGAGCCTTATTTTTCAAATCTGACGTGTAACTTTATGTGGTAATAACTTTGGAATGGTTTTACCTATCCAAGCGATTCTGAGATTGTTTTCTCATGACACATTGTACTTTAAGCTAGTGGTAAAATTTGGTCAAAACATTTGGTATTTAATTGTGAAAAACACCAAAATGTAACCAGAAATTGCAAAAATTAGCATTTTTATACATTTAAATGTATCTGCTTTTAAAAAGATAGTAATATCACACAAAATTTTCCATATGTCTACTTTAGATTGGCATCGTTTTTTTGAACATCCCTTTATTTTTCTAAGACGTTACAAGGTTTAGACCAGAAATGTTCTCACATTTTCAAGTAATTTTTTGTAAAGGATTTGCCAGGCACAGCTTCTGTGTCAACGCCCATAGGTAATCAGTCTGCACCTGCTTCTATGTCTGTGAGACTGACTCCATCTTCCACCATTCAGGATGGCAGGCTTAGGAGTGGGAGAGCCTATCACAGCCTGGCCAGACGGAGCTAGCTCCCGCCCTCTGTCTATTTATACCTGCCTTTCCTGTTCCTCCTTGCTTGTGATTCTTCTCTGTTGGTTTCCTGGCCCTGTTGCAGCTTCTTGAACTATTTGTCCCTGCTTCATTGACCCTGGCTTACTGACTACTCTCCTGCTCTGCGTTTGGTACCTCATACACTCCTGGTTTGACTCGGCTTGTTCACTACTCTCCTGCTCTGCGTTTGGTACCTCGTACACTCCTGGTTTGACTCGGCTCGTTCACTACTCTTGTTGCTCACGGTGTTGCTGTGGGCAACTGCCCCATTTCCCTTAGCTTCTGTGTACCCTTGTCTGTTTGTCTGTCGTGCACTTTTTGAGCGTAGGGACCATCGCCCAGTTGTACCCCGTCCCCTATGGCGGGTCGTTGCAAGTAGGCAGGGACTGAGTGGCGGGTAGATTAGGGCTCACCTGTCTGTTTCCCTACCCCCAGGTTATTACAATTTTAAAAGGCTTTTTTTTTCAGGGACCAGTTTAGTTCTGAAGTGGCTTTGGGGGGGGGGGGGGGCTATTCAATAGAAACCGCATAAGTCACCCCATTTTAAAAACTGCACCCCCTCAAAACATTCAAAATAGCATTTAGAAAGTTTCTTAACTCTTTAGGAGTGAAATTTACATTTTTATGTTTTTTTGCAGAAATTAATATTTAATAAAAAAAATTCTGTAACAAAAAATGAGGTTTTACCAGAGAAACACAACTCAGCGTGGATTTTGCTTGGTAGTAGTTTTGTTTGAGAGTTGCTGGTGTTTTCAATTATAATGTTGGGGTACATGTAAGCTGGACAGAGTACATCAGGGGCATAGTCAGGTGGTATAATAATGGGGTAAAAAAAAACAATAAAATAATCCATAGATGTGTGTTACGCTGTGAAGCATTCCTTTCTGCACAGGCCAGTGTCACACTAATAAATGGAGTCGTTTCTTATCTCCCTTTTGGTACACACTCTGCACCTTTGCAGTTTTGGGAATTTTGCTGGGAAAGTGTTGTCCTGGTATAATATGGGCACCCTCGCTTCCAGCAGATATGTTTGGGCCCTCCCCGGTTTCCTATTTTTAGGGCCTTCATGAATCACCTCTTAAAACAGAAGAAATGTTCCCCTCGGGCCTGCACTACTGCATATTTTTTGTTTCCTGACTTATTGGAGCCTTAACTAATTTTGTTTTTTCATAGACTTAGTGGTATGAGGGCAGTTTTTTTGCAGGACGAGCTGTAGTTATTATTGGTACCATTTTGGGGTACATACGACTTTTTATTCATAATCTAATTTTTTTCTGTAGAATTATACATATACAAAAGGAAACAAGCCAAATGAACAGCTCTGAAAACATACATATCAGTATTAATGGCATTACTCATAGGAAAAACCTTGGTATGCATAGACATATTTCCCACAGTATCGAAATACATACACATATCATATGATTTGTAAGTAACAAACCTAGAATCATCACTTGGTAAAATTAGAACCAAGAACAATGCGTATGTTTTGTGACAAATGACAGAGCATCAAAAGAAAAAATAAAAGAAAAAGGAGAGGAGATAGAAGGAAGGACATGAGACAGAAGGGAAGAAGCAAAGAATGAAGGAGTAGGAACAACAAGGAGAGGGCTCCCTGTATTGTGACACTTAAAGGGGGCATAAGAAGGGGTGGACTTAGAGGGGAGGAGGCTTTCCCCATCCTAGATGAAGGTGACGACCGTAAACAGGCCGTGTAGGACAGACCCCAACGATGTGAGAGTTCAGCCCAGCTAATTAGCAAAATGTGGACCAGATTTGAAGGATGACCATGTACCCAACAGAGAAAGAACTCTACCAGAGTGATCACTGTCTTCTGCTACAAGAGATTCCATTCGACATAGAAGATCCATCTCCAACACCCTTTCACCAATTGTAGGCGGCACAGTAGACTTCCAATGTCTATGAATAACTGTTCGGGCTGCAGTCAAGAAGTGTCTTAGGAGACCCTTCTTTTTGCTCGGCAAAGGGCCAGGAATCAGAGATAAAAGAGCTACCTGAGGAGTGGGTACTATAGGAGAACCCTCCACTATTGCATAGATGTCAAAAATAGCTTTCCAGAAAGTCTGCAATACTGGGCACGACCACCAAATGTGCAACATCGTTCCGGTCACATTCCCGCAACACCAACATATGTCCGACACCTCCGGGTACATCCTATGTAGAATCTGTGGGCATCAGTACCACCTAGTCAGTATCTTAAAATTCTTTTCCTGTGCATTTTATGAGACAAAAAGAATATGCGATCCCAATCTGCCAGTGACATATTTACTCAGAGTTCTCACTCCCAGGCGCTAACGTATGCAGGAGGCTGGTCAACAAAGGCCTCTAGAAGTAAGGTGTATAGAGTAGATATCACCCGAGCCGGTAGCTCTGTTTGAAGCAACACCGATTTAAAGGCAGTATTTGTGACGATACGCATCCCGTCCGGTAAAGCCGGACGCAAGAATGTAGACAATTGGGCATACTCCTTCCAAGAAAGGGTCCTCCCCGGGCAGGTCTAACGCAACTCCGAAAAGGGAGGAAGACGTCCCCCATCTGACATTAACTGACATAATCTCGTGCCATCTGAAGAGGACCAACTCAGAAAATTATTTTTGTTGACAGCCGGTGGAAATTCTGAATAATCAAATAACGGGCTAAGAAGCCCCGGTCTATGTGAAAGGCCCCTCCTAACCAAAAATCTATCCCACAGTGTGAGAAAATGCTGGGTAAGTATAGGAAGGGTCACAAGAGCCGGTCTATGATCGGGCAGAATCCACGGCAACGATCGAAGGGAGAGAGCAACAATGGAATTCTCAATCCCCACCCACTGTTTATTAAGGCCATTATGAAACCAATCCACCACCCTTGAGAGAACAGCAGCTTGATGATATATCAACAAATCCGGGAGTCCAGCTCCCCCTTTCAGTTTCGGGCGGGACAGTGACCTCAGATTTAGATGCGGCCTCAGAGTGCTCCACACAAACTTTAGAAATGCCTTCTCCAAAGTCCTAAAAAACGCTCCAGGAATCAGTACTGGAATGGCATGAAATATAAACAGAAAACGAGGGATGTCCATTTTGATCGCGTTTATGCGGCCAAACCAGGATAGTTGTGTTTGATCGTAAGATTGTAGGCTTTTGAGAGTGAGTTGAAGTAAAGGAGGATAGTTAAGAGAGTAAAGATCCGCAAAGTCCCTAGTAATCTGAACCCCTAAATATTTAATAGACCTCGGTTGCCATTTGAAGGTGAAGGACGACTGCAGAAGATCTAGCACCTCGGTAGATAGGGAAATATTGATTGTTTAATTTTTTTGTATAATTTACCTTGAAGTTGCTGACCTGCCCAAATGTCTCGAATTCCCAAATGAGCACCAGTAAGGAAATCATGGGGTTTGTCACAAAAAGCAAAAGGTCATCTGCATACAAAGCCAGTTTACAACAACCCCTTCCTATTCTTATCCCTGAGATATCAGGAGAATTGCGGATAGCCATTGCTAAGTGCTCCATTGTGATAACATAAAGTAATGGTGACAGTGGGCATCCCTGTTTAGTTCCGTTAGCAATCGGGAAGGGTGCCGAAAGAATCCCATTGGCCCTAACTCGTGCTGTAGGTTTCTGGTAGAGAGAGAGGATCCTATCTAGCATTATGGGTCCAATTCCTATCTGGGTTAAGGTCGATGTTAAGAACCCCCAATGCACCCAATCAAAAGCTTTTTCCACATCAACTGACACTAAACAAGTGGGTAATGACCTTTTCTTGACATAGGACAGTAAGAGAATAGTTTTATTAGTATGGTCCCTCGCTTCTCTTCGAAGGACAAATCCCGTCTGATCCGCGTGGATAATCTGCGATAGGAGCGGGGCAAACCTATTTGCGATTGCCTTAGAGCAGTGTTTAACATCCACGTTTATCAGGGAAATCGGACGATAATTAGTGCATAGAGAGGGATCTTTCCCCATTTTGGGAATCACAGTAATGGTGGCCAATAACGTTTGCGGAGTGAAGGGCATCGCAGTTGTGACACAGTTATAAACCTTGGTCATGAAGGCAAGAAGCTTAGTAAGAAAGGTCTTGTAGAAGGACGCCGGGAAACCATCAGAACCCAGACTTTTACCCGACGGAGCGGATTTTATGACCTCATGCACTTCCGATTCCGAAAAGGCCTCCCCCAGAAAGGAAGACTCAGTCTACTCTAGAGCCGGTAGAGCCGTGTGTGTGACATATAAGTAAATTTTCCGTTGGAGATCACTCATTGACATGTCTGCTAAAAGCCCTTTGAGATTGTACAGGGATTGATAGTATTCTCTAAATGTATTGACAATGTCCTCTGGACTATGTTTGTGTTCGCCTTGTGTTATCTTGATCACTGGGATAAATGAGTGAGGAGCCCGTGGGTGTAGTGACCTAGCTAACACTCTACCGCATTTATTTGAGTGTTCGTATGTGAAACGCCGTGCCTGATCCTGGAAAGACGCATGTGCCTGGTCAAGTACATTTCTCAAAGAGTTCCTAGCCTCCAATAGCTCCGCCAAAGTCTGAGGACGTTGGGACTGTTTATGGTTGGTCACTAGAACCTGTATTTGAGACAATAGGTTCTGGATCGTAAAAGCCTTTTCTTTTTTTAGTCTCGAACCTTGCTGTATGAATATACCCCTTAATACACTTTTCAAAGCCTCCCACTGAACAGATAGGGGGTGGGGTCCGCCGCATGATGGTCCAAAAACTCAGAAATAGAGCTATTAATGGTGCATTGTCTGCCCAGATCATAGTTCCGATCTGAGACTCCGGGTGTAAAGGATTTGCCTGACACAGCTTCTGTGTCGACACCCGTGGTTAATCAGCCTGCATCTGTGCCTAGGTCTGTTAGAGTGACTCGATCTGCTACCACTCAGGCTGGGAGGCTGAGGAGTGGGAGAACCTATCACAGCCTGGCCAGACGGAGCTAGCTCCCGCCCTTGGTCTATTTATACCTTCATTTCCTTCTCCTCATTTGCCTGTGATTCTGTATGGTATCCTGGCTCTGCTGCTCCTGCTAGTACTATTGACCTCTGCTTCAAATTGACCCTGGCTTTACTGACTACTCTCCTGCTCTGCGTCTGGTACCTCGCCCACTCCTGGTTTGACTCGGCTCGTTCACTACTCTTGTTGCTCACGGTGTTGCCATGGGCAACTGCCCATTTCCCTTAGCTTCTGTGTACCCTTGTCTGTTGGTCTGTCGTGCACTTAGTGAGCGTAGGGACCGTCGCCCAGTTGTACGCCGTTACCTAGCATGGGCCATGCAAGTAGGCAGGGACTGAGTGGCGGATAGATTAGGGCTCACCTGTCTGTCTCCCTACCCCGTCATTACACCTGGGACCAGGAAAGTAAGTGATGGCTAATGAGAAACAAATCTATCCTGCTATACATGTCATGAACCGGAGAGTAGAAGGTGTAATCCTGTGTTTGGGGGTTAAGAATCCGCCAAACATCCACCATCTGCATGGCAAAAAGTCTATTACGCAATCCATGGTGAAATTAAAATCACCTGCAGTAACCAAAAGACCTTCCGCAAAATTATATAGTTCCGTAAAATAACTCCTGCATATGCACACCTGGTCGTGATTAGGGAGATATACATTAGCCACGGTAAACAGTCTCCCAGAGATTCGAAGTTTCAGGAACACAAAACGCCCCTGGGTGTCATATTGTGTCGCGTCAGGGTTGGTACTATGGAACCACTGCGTATAGTATCAGTGTTTCAGAGTAGGCACATGTTCAGTCCTGAAATGGGTCTCCTGTAAAAATAAAATCTGAACACGTTGTTTATGCATATGATATAGGATCTGAGAAAGTTTTTGTGGGGTATTAAATCTCCGTACATTCAGAGAGCAATATTTTAAGGACGCTATCTGGGAAAGAGAAGGGAGAGGGGAGGGGAAGAGGGAACAGAAAGAGAGAGAAAAGAATCAGTGAACTAATGGATTCACCACAGACGGTGTTCCAGCCCCAAAACTACTAAGTTTAGGGGAAAGAAGATAATGCAAAGTGTTCAACAGAACACACCCTAGGTATGGGTTTGACTGGACTATGGAAGAAGGATGATCCCAACCAACCCCCACATGCCTGATACAGATAGAAACACATACTTAAACTATCCAATCTCAAGAACAGAGATTTCAAGAAGAAATACGTATCCAAGCTATTTTAGTCATAGCTCCAAGTGAGCTCCCGCAGAAGGACTACCCCTAGAGAACATACCATTCCACTAGTCGGGAGGAACACAAAACCAAAAATGCTTATCACATCAGATAAGGGAGTCTGACAGAGAGATGTATGTTAACATAGACTAGGGTGTCTCACAGGGGGGGGGGGGCAATGCCCAAACCAGCGTGACATATAAAGACTCAGGAACTACTACTGCTCTCTATAATCCTAATAAGGGCAGTAGGGAGGGCCCGGAAGTCCCCCATGACTAATATCCTCCCACAGCACCGCAACAACCTCTACTCCCTATCCCCCTCTCTAGACAGCTCTAAGAAAAGGCGAGCAGCATAATCCCATAGAGCTAAATAAATATGAGGAAGCTGCAAATTTTTTATCATACAGATGATCGCAACCTAGTCGGCCTAAATCTTCTCTTGTATAGATACATACATCCGACCAAAAGGTTGAAACTCTCCCAGGCACTCCCTCTTCCTCCCTACCCAAGGGCACACTAACTGGATATGCAGTCCCACGTCCGCTTGACAGAGATGGCGAAAGTAATAAAGTAGACCCCCTAAGAGCCCCCAGAATACACTCCCCTCCCTTGCATAAGGACACTCTCCCACAATTATAATATATGATAGGCACACAAGACTAGATGTCAATATGAAGCATTAGAACGACCCTTCATAGGGTGTAGAAGGCCCCATTTGAATACAGCAAAAACCATTTGTCATAGTAGAAAATGACCCACAAACATCCCATTATTAAAAAATCAGAAGGTCCCAACAGCACGGTCGTCATGTCTTTGTGAATGTATGAGGCCCTAATTTCTGCTGCAGACATGACGGTTGTCATGTCTGCAGCAGAAATTAGGGCCTCATACATTCACAAATCAGTAAAGGCAGTTATATGAGGCAGTTATGTAAGGCAAGGCCTGACATAAAGGCAAAATCAAGGTTCCATAGAAGCAGGTTCGGAAACCACCGGGCCCTGCAATCGTCTGCGCCTAGCAGGAGTTGAAAGGTGATCAATCCTAGAATTACGTAGAGGCAGACGCTGTGGCATTGGAGGAAAGAATGACCAGTCTGAGATGGAGACCTGTGGTAGATCTAAAGCAGTGAGGAATTCAGGAATGTCATCTGGGGAATATACAGAATATGTAGAGGATCCGCGGCGAAATTGCAGTTGGAAGGGGTACCCTCAGGAATACGGGATATCTTTTTCCCGGAGTGCCATGAGTAGGGGCCTCAAGGCTCTCCTTTTAGCAAGTATGGAATGGGAGAGATCAGCCAACAATTGCACCGGTGCACCATCGAAGTCCAGTATACCCCTTTTACGTGCTTGCCGCATTTTAGATTCCTTAAGCTGAAAAATGTGAATTCTGCACACCACGTCACGCGGTCTAGCCAGGTCCGTGCTTTTTGGACCAAGGGTGTGGTGGGCTCTGTCAATCTCCAATGGGGATTCTGCAGGTCTAACCAGCAATGTGTTAAATATACCCTGTAACGTGTGGGTAAGGTCCTGGGGTCCCGTGGCTTCTGGGATACCCCTGACCCTGATGTTACAACAGTTGTATATGTGCAGAATGTTGATCCAATAAAAGTTGTTGAGAGACCTGTTGCTGCTGGAGCGCCTGAGTTTTAGCTTCAACGGCTCCTACAGATGCACTTATATGAGTAATGTCCTCTTTCATTGATCGGATCTCAGTTTTGCAAACCGCTTCATATATCCCTCCATATCCTTTTTAGTGGGGATGGCCGCCATTTGCGCAGTAAGCACCAGTAACTCCGGGACCATTGTAAGAGCTTGTGAAGGGGCAGAGGAAGACTCACCCCTCAGAGAAATAGGAGAGAAGTAATGCGTCAGGGCTGGAGGAGTTTTCTTCCCAGGAGTTGGTGTAGCCGAGGTGCCGGTCCGGTCCGCCATATTGGATTGACGGGGCTGAGATGCTGAAAAATAATGCCGCTCCTCGTCCCTGCGATTTATGTTGCTATTAGCCGCTGTTAGTCAGGCTAGGGAGAGGTCAGGAAGCAGCAGCTCTCACACCACATGTCTCACCAGCGCCATGTCCAGGCCACTCCCCTACATGCGACTTTTTAATAAAAAAATGTATTCCAATTTTTGTAGGGCATTATTTTTAACGTGTTTTTTTTTTGGCGCCGTTCACCACTTGGAATTAATAACATAATAGATTTATAGCTCAGATTGTTACGGTCACGGTGATACCAAATATGTATGGTTTATTTATTTTTTCAATAATAAGCAAAAAGGGCAATTGTGTTTTATTTTATTACTTGAAACTTTTATTATAGATTTAATAACTTATATTTCACTTATTTGTTTACACTTTGTTTTAGACCTATGTAGTGCAATGTATTAGATCTGTCAGACGTTCATTGAGAGCAAGCCAATTAGGCTTCTCCTCAGGGCGGGGCCTAATCGGCTTCTGCAATGGCAGAGCAGGAATCGCTTTCGATCGCTGCATCTAAGGGGTTAATGGCAGGGATCTGAGCTAGCTCCAGTTCCTGTCGTTGCAGGTGGGTGCCAGCTGTAACATACAGCTGGCATCCACCGCTGATGACGCCGGCTCAGCTCCTGACCCGGTGCCATCTTGACCTCGGCTACAAAAGTCTTTTTCTTCCTGAAAGGCTTCCATACTAGGCAGACCGGGAGGGCAGTATTAGACCTCCGGTTTCCGTTGCAGCCACCGGCACCCCGGCAATTTAGTTGCTGGGGTGGCGATGAGCTGCAAACACCTTAAATTCAGCAATCGATTTTGACCGCTGCATTTAAGGGGTAAATGGCGGGGATCGGAGCTAACTTCGCCATTACAGCGGGGTGTCAGCTGTAACATACAGCTGACACCCGGGGATAGTGGCACCGACTCCGCTTCTGAGCCGATGTCCACCCTTTGTCGTATGGATACGGCAAATTGCAGGAAGCACTGACTTTCCATGACATATCCATACGACAAATGTCGGGAAGGGGTTAAAAATTGTATAATTAAAATTAACATAATAAATAGCACATGCATTATAATAATGTATGCTCACACTATACAAAGACTAGTATAAGCAATAATATTGCCAAACAGTGACCCAGTTAGTGGTCCGATACCAGTTCTATGAAGGCCGTCTGTGTGTAATATAATGCTGCAAACCATACAAGTGATCTCCCTACTGACCAGACACTGACAGAATACATAACTATTAAATCCAGTAACTTCAAGATGATGTCTTCTCTGATTGTAGTCACTCTCTTTCCTATTTTTTTCTCCATCTGGCCCAGACCACTATTATGACTTCCCCTGAAGACTACAGGGTTTGATATCCAGACATCATTGGCCCCTCGCTTCCATACCAAACCCCTTAATACATTCAGACACCAGACGAGACCCCTTAATTAATTCAGACCGACCCCCTAATTAACAGTAAAACCTCTTTGAGAGGACCATCCAAAATTGCAGTGAAAAATAAACTTAACACTTTCCAGCTACTGCTGCAAGTCTGTGTGTGCCTGGCTCCTATCTGCTCCTGCTCCCCCTTTCTATTGCCATTGTGGTTATGTCTATGTCTCTTCTACCTCCTTCTGCTCCCACTCCCATTTCCATAGACTTCTATGGGGATCGTGTCTGTGTATCTTTCTCTACCTGCTTCCTCTACCTGCTCTCCCCCTTCCCTCTCCATAGACCTCTATGGGCAGGCTGTGAAGAGACACCCCCACACACACATTTTAAGCAGTCCATATCTTCTGCTCTGTAACTAGAGACTAATTTTGCTTGACAACAGGAGGTGGACAGCAGATTACAGAAAGGTAGACACCTAGTGGCATTAATTTCACACAAAATTTGCATGGATAGCACAACTAAATTTTAACAGTAAGTAAATTACAAAGTGGATCAAGATCAGGAATACTATAGATTAGCATAGGTTGATTGAAATGTTAGCGTCCATTTAAGTGATCAAATGTTACACAGGCCTTTCTCAGGCTACACCAATCTCTGGTTTAGCAACACATTTGACTCCTTTTGTGCTTAATTTAATATTATACTGGGTTCAGAAGACAAATGAATGATAAATTCAGGTAATTTTTTTTGCTCTGCCATGAATTTCAACCAATGGTAAGGCCCAGGCATCAGTATTTTCTTGCTGGTAAGGCCCTAAAAGAAAACAATTATGAATCCCTGCCCTAAATTATCAGACCCCAGACCGGATCACAAAATATATTCATGCCCAAGACCAGAACCCTGAACTCAGACCAGGGTCTTAGACTCCTACGTCCTGATGCTGGACTGGGCAGGAGCCCAATGCAGAAGAGGACCAGGGAGCAGTGAGTCATGCAAGCCATGCTCACTGCTTCCTAGACCTCCTGTATCAATAATTGCATCTCACCGTCTGCTGCGAGGTGGCACTCTGTCCTCTCTGTCTACCCCTTGTCTTAGCCCTGTTGATGAATGTCCCAGAGGTCAGATCAGCACCGAAAATATGTTAGAATACTGCTTTAATAAATATAATCTAAAATTAATAAAGCATTTAAGTGAATGTCATGTTTAATTACGAAAATAAGAACAGTATATACTAGTTCACTTTAAGCTAATAATTGTATTTTTTCAGGAATGACATTGATGAGGAAGACAATAAAAGAGAAAGGTAAGCAAAATGTACAAGATGTTTTAAGGAGTTTTCTGTGATGTGTGTAATGTAAGGTATAAGGTTATATGAATTGAAGAGAGTTTGTTGATATGTTCTTAGGATGAGTTTATAATATAATTCCGTTCAGTCACATCTATGAATGTGGTGTGTACATACAGGGCCTGACTTCAAGGATAGAAAACTGTCATTCCGCTTACCATGACCACCACCCTCTTCCCCTTGTAATAAGACTCCGACTCTTATTGCGGTGAAAGGTCATAGCAGCTGCATTTATTAAACAATATTTCCACAAAATATTGGCACGGAAACATAAATAATAACATATAAATAACATAAATAACATATGCACTAATATTATGCAAATATTACAAACACTTTGCAATCAAACATTTCCCCTGCTCCCCTCTCGTAAACTATAACCTATGGGTGAACAAATGATCCTTGAAGGCAGTCTCCATTCTCACCCCACTTGTCATGTGAGGTAAATCATGTTACCCATGGTCGTCCACACCTGACCCAAGGGCACCAAGTACATGAAAGCTGCTCCTGAGGACTGTATATTGACAACAATTCAGATGCACAACCCATTTACGTGCACCTGACCATTATTTTCTGCCTCCAAGTACCCCTTCTCCCCGCCTCAGACGGACTACAGTGACACCTTACTGTCGGCCGTCCCGCCACACCCTCAGGATGAGTTCCAATCCATCTTGTAAGCCAGAGGCCCAAAAATCCATGCCTATAGCATTAAGGTGAACATCTTCCCCCCTCCTAAACTCCGGGGAAGGACTCTCTAAGTCCTGATGCTGGACCACCACACCACCATTCCTCCTCACAAAACGGGCCACCTCCTTATTAATTTTAGCCCGGGCTTTAATTTACGGCACCCACAGACCGCACGTGTCGCCACATCCTCCGTGCCACCATTTCCGACCACACCGCTACAATATCACGAAAAGTAGACAAAAGCAAGAGTAGATCCAACTTGATATCCCTATTGATTTCCCTAGAGCGCCGCATGCTCAAATCATTGCCCCCCGCATGAATCACTAAAACGTCTGGGGGTCTCTCCATTGCAGCATAGAACTGCAGAAAGGAGCATGTTCCATAACATGCCCCTAACATGCCCCTAAGCCCCAACCACCGCACCCGCATCACTGATCTATGAAAACCCAACTGCCGACCATCAAGACGAACGTCATCCTGAAGGGCACCCCAATATACAAACGAGTGGCCGATGATCCATGCATGATGCCGTGAAGCCTGAAAGACATCAAAAATATGACAACAACATGCAATACACCCGTAAAAAACAACAACACACCCAGCAAACATAATTAACACAATAACTGAGTGCAAACATACCCCTTAAACCTGGCAGACTCCAACCTCCCAATCTTCTTAATCACTGAATCAGACAACCTCCAATGAGCTGCCTCCGTGGCAGCCCCAATACGAAAGGAATGAGAGCAGAAATCCCTAGCGTCCAAACCCAAAGCAACTACACACCTACAAAACACAGCAACAAATTGATAACGGGACAAAATGTTACCATTTGCATGTATGAACAGTGGCGAACCCTCAATAGGGTGGAAAGCCAAGAACTTCTCAACACAAAAAAACAGACACAACTCAGACCCCGCAAGATGTGCCAACAGTACACGTAACCCCTTACCATACTGATCAGTTTTAGACCGCCTTATCACACAGACCACATGCCCCTCCGAAACTGCTACATCACAATCCTGTAGGCCACCACACACCACCCCACTTGTAGACACTAATTCCAAAACACGAAACGCACCAAAAAATACCAAAGATAATGGAGCCCTGAATAAACACACTTTGTAATCCGATAGACACACGGTCCCCAACCACACATTCAGATTTTCCAAGAGCTCAAACGACACAGGTCGCCGCGAGTCATGTCTGACACCTTGTTTCCAATACCCACGAAGGGCCATTTTTACTAAAAAGGATTTAGAAACATCAACAAAACCCCTCAGTTTACAACAAAAGGCCACAGCGGCCACCCGCCGAGACGCAACATAGAAAGACGCACCATCACAGAAAGACAAAACTACAAAGTATAGTAAAGAAGAAATCAAAGCTTCCTCCGACTCATCCGCACCCACCTGCAACAGCAACTCCTCCCATTGCACCTATAACCTAGAATATGCCGACTACGTAGCAATACTCACAGACCGTTGAATCAAAGCTGCCAACACCCTAAGACCACGTCCCACAGCCCCAACGGACAAGACTTCCCCAGCTGCTCCGCACCCGGCGCCAACGAGGGAAACCTGTCCCGCTGAAACAGAGAAAGAGAATCAGCAATAACATTATAAATACCTGGCACATGAACAGCAACAACACCGCAACACAAACCGCCGCAACAAGCACACTAGTGGGGGGGGGGGGGAATTGGCCATTTGCTGATTAATGGCCTGCACCATTCCCAAGTTATTACAACAAAAATGCACTCGTTTGTTGCAAAAACAGTCACCCCAAATTTTTGCCGCAATCACTATTGGGAACAACTCTAGTAGTGTCAAATTCTTCACCAAACCGGCCTCTCTCCAAGAAAGTGGCCATTCACCAGCACACCACTCACCCTGCAAATATGTCCCATAACCATGCACGTCTGAGGCGTCTGTGTACAACTCCAAATCCACACTAGTCACCACCGCATCCATCCACACAGACTTCGCATTATACAAACCCAAGAATTCTGCATATACATATATGTCCACCCGGACATCAGCTGACAACCGAACGAAATGATGGGGAACTGCTACCCCGCCGTAGCTAAGACCAGCCAGTGGCAGAACACCCGCCCCATGGGCATAATTCTGCATGCGAAATTTAATTTCCCAAGCAACGACTGAACCTGTCTGAGCTGCGCCTTATGAGCCCCCCGTATTCGATCCACTGTTACTCTTAAATCCAGAAACGTATCCTCTGGCAACCAGCATTCCATGCTAACGGTATCAATAACTATACCCAAGAACCGCACCGACGTCGCCGGACCCTCGGTCTTCTCAGGAGCCAAAAAAACTCCAAACAAACATGCCACGCGCTCCATCGTATGTAATAAAACCGAATAAATCCTGGAACCCGCAGGGTCAAGGAGCAAAAAATCATCAAGGTAGTGAAGCACCGAAAACCATCCGGTCTCCTGCTTCAATACCCATTCCAGAAACTTACTAAACGTCTCGAAATAAGATCACGGGATGGAAAAAACCCATGGGCAGGCAACAGTCAACGTAAAACGCCAACAACGGAAAACTTTCCAGATGCACAGGTAGTGTAATGTCCGTGGCTGCGGGCTGTCAGCTCCAACTTCCCCCTGACAGCCACAGCCACTAGTCGGCAAGCGCTAGCCCCAGCCTCCTCCCCAGGAGACGCCAGCACTCGCATCCACTCACCTCTGCTGGATCTCTGCCGGGTCCAGCCCCTAGTTCTCTGCCTGAGCGTTGTTGTGTTCCCTATAGTTTGTCTATGTGATGGCCTCCTAGTGTGTTTCCTGTTCCCGTCCCTGTTCCAGTCCCTGTACCTACACCTGTTTCCAGTTCCTGTTCCTAGCAATCCATACCTTCCTGGTCTAGCACTGAGCTGTGCCAAAGTCGTGCCGTGCTGCTTCCACGTCTGACCTGCTTCACCTCGCCTGACGTTCGCCTGCTACCTAAGTCCCAGCCGAGTCTGCCCTGCTGCTGTCTGAGCTGCCACAGATACCTATAGAGCTATAGACCCTCACCTGCTCCCTGTTGGCCAGCTGCCGTACCGCCAAGGTGGTACGGCCCAGTGGGTCCACAGACCCTTCGTGACAGTACGCTCAGGCCATGGACCCCGCTGGTCGATTCAAGACTATGACGACAACACAGGAGATGCGAGCGGATATGCTGCACCTCCGGTCTCGACAGGACCAACTCCTCCAGGCGTTGAACATTCTTGCACGTCGGCAGGAGGCACAAGCTGCCGTTTCTCCTACTACACCTCCTGGCAATGTGGAACTTCAGTCTACACCTCTTCGCAGTATTGACCCACATGTTTCTTTGCCAATTCCTGCCTGCTATGATGGAGAAGCAAGTACCTGTCGTGGTTTTCTTAATTAATGCCAGATCCACTTCAGCCTGTATGCTAGGACATTTTCGTCTGATGGTGCTAGGTTCACTTTCATCATTTCTCTCCTCACCGGAAAGGATCTTGCATAGGCGAACCCTATCTGGGAGAGACAAGGACCAGAGACCCGTGACTTCCCTGCCTTCCTCTGGACTTTTCACATGGTGTTTGAGGAGCCTGGATGGGTCTCATCTGCAGCGGCATATTTGATTAACCTGCGCCAAGGAGACACCTCCGTGAGTGAGTACGCCATCCACTTCCGCACCCTGGCGGGAGAGCTCTTATGGAGCAATGAGGCTCTGGTGGCTGCATTCTGGCATTGGCTATCTTCCAGAATTAAAGACAAACTTGCCGCCCGGAATCTGCCGTCTACCCTGGATGACATCATCCTTCTGTCTGCCCGGATTGATATACGGATCCGTTCAACGGGAGGGAGCCCTTCCTAGTCTCGTCCCTACTTTGCAGCAACCCTGCTGTCCTCCGATGTCAATCCTCCTAAGAAGTCGGTAATAACGGACCAGTATAAGTTATCTACCCAAGAGAGACAACGCAGACGCACATCTGGACTCTGTCTTTATTGCGGTCTCGATGGCCATCTGGTGCGCCTGTGCCCCCAAAAATCCCAAAACCTATGGTTGCTTGGAGTGACGACCTTGGATAAAGATGGACTTCCGTCTAAATTGTCCATACCTGTGTGAGTGCAATCTAGCATCCCACTATGCCTTGAGTTCCATCCAGCTCCCAATTAGCTTTTAAAAATCAATTTATGAATACGAGCAGCTCGGAGTAGCAAAAACACACAAACTCGTTACTGTATGGAAATGCTTCTACTTTATTCTTATCAGCAGCGGATATTTATAGTCAGACAATAACAAAATGACAATAATAAATGAGTCAGAAAGTTTAGATATAGTTCCACAACTCAATTGGCTCTTAGAGGGGCCGTTCCCTCATCTTCCCTATTATTGCTGCGTAGTGCTTTGCACACGGCACTATGATTCTCCATTTTAATTATTATTATTACTGCGTAGTGTTTTGCACACGGCACTATGCCTTAAAGTCCCAGAGCACCTACCTTCTAATATAACTAACTTGTACAAACATATAAGGATATAAGTATATAAGGTATACAGTAGGTATAAAACACTTTGGAAAAATACATTTCCTTTCACATTTCCCCCCCCCCTTTTGTGATTTTATAGGTCTGGTAATCATTACCTGCCTCTAATTTAACAACAACCTGTCATTTCTTTCCAGAGGCCTTGCTGTGAAAGCTTATCTTATAGCCGTATCTTATAAAACACATAACAATTAAAACAAGTCATAATGACAAAGACAATCATAATACATATTAGTGGTTGGAATAAGTAGCTTAATACTGAACTGGCAGTCGGTGAAAAACATGTAAATATATCATACCAGTGATGAGCCGTGTCATCCTTAATCTGGGATCCTAAATGTTTTCCCACTTATAACAGCATTCATTTTGTCTGTTTGTAGTGTAACAAGATGTCTCCTAACCATCTCTTTTACCTCTTCTGCGTCTTTTAGAACTTACATAGTTCAACTCATCTAAGGGGAGACTAATATTAGGTGTTGGCAATGGGTCCGGTACCCATACTGTGCTTACAATCTCATCCAAATCCGGGAAAAATACAATAGTCTGGTTCTTCCATTCTATATGACTAACATTAAATATACATCCAGAAAAGGGTACCTGTAATAAAAAGGTTTTAGTGTGTTGTGTCATCCGTAACCATACAAACACTCTGTGGTTTTATCTCTATATATAAAAATGTTCCTGTAAGATGGGGGAGGCGTTCCCACAAGCATATTTACCACCCTCCCTTCTCACCTGTGCCTTCACTGCAAGCTTCATATGGGAGCCAAGGTCAAAGATAAATCATACAAAATCAACATTACTTGTGTTAAAGGAACAATGACTTTCTTATTCACTACAAAAGAACCAAGATGGGAACTCCAGACAAGATGGCTGCTACATAAAATTAAATCATTTAAACATTATTATAATCACTTTCACATAATACATATCTTAGTAATTCGATATCCTGCTTGATAATTCATAATGTAATTTCATACAGAGAATATAAGCAAATAAACAGTCCTTCACAAACCCCCCTTTTTCTCATATTAAGTTACAGAAATTATATATTATAATTATAAAACTCAAACAATATATCAATAGGGCCACAACTAATATGATGCAATCACCAATGTCCGGTTTGGGTATGGGGTCCCACCTGTCTATTGACAAGTCCTGTACATCATCGTCCTCTTCTTCTCCTGTCTTCTGCTCTTCACTGACTGTCACCCTCAGGGTAACCCACACAATTATGGTGTCAGACTGCACAGTGGTGTCCAATGGGGGATTTATGATTACCCCCTCCTAGTCACTTACTTATTAAAACACTTGGATGCTGCTAATGGGTTCATTCAGTTCTTTGGTCTTTACTTTGAACTTTGCTGATGTCATCAGGACTTGGTTTGGTCCTTCTCATCTGTCAGACACCGTCTCTTTTAGTATACATCACCGGGCTGTACACAGCACCTCATGCTGTGAGCCTGGGGTGAGATCCCACATAGACGGATTCGTGGAGTTTTATTATGACTACCACATACCCTCCGTATCTGTCCTCTTCCTCCGATAAGTTGCTTGTCTGCACGGCTGCTTAGAATTGTGACACTGCCGTCAGTTCATGGCAAACGCGTTGTACTGGCTCAGGCTGCGCCTGCCGCATCTCAGTGATGGAGTTCATCATATTACAGTCTTTTAGTTCATGTTTACTGGCACTTGCTGGGGACACCCAACCCTTATCAATTGTTAAAATATATGCTAATCTGGTGATATCATCTACGTAATATAAAAGTTGTTCTAAGTAAATACAATAACAATGACAGGCCCTTAAACTAAATCAAACAAATACCTTTATATAGGAAAAACTTCTCTGTTACAATGGATAGGGCACCTAGAAAATGTGTAATTACTGGGTACATTTTATTTGCACTTGGTGTTACTCTTTTCAGCAGGATTTGTACCTTGATCTGAGCTAATTGCCTGGAACATCTCCAACTCACAAAAAATATACACAGATTCCACATGTTTATCTGACAAATGTCGCAAACCAATTTTTATTACTCTAATTTGTATTGCATGGGAAGGCCTCTCAAGGTCTGTTCTCTTTGTGATAAGGTTGGCACCGGTCTGCCAGGACTGTTCTGTAGGCAAATAAACAGCTCTAACAGAATTTAGCAGCAAGAGCTGTAAAGCCTGGGACATACCAATTAGATCTTACCACATGGATCCTTGCAGTCTTGGGGCATATGTGAGGTCATACACCATCAATGCAATTGCCATCAAGAGTGCCTTGGGTGCTACCGGTTTACATTCCTTTATCCGTCCACATTCTGTAAGAATCTGGTTCTCACGCCTTCCGCTCCCAGTTAGACTCTTCCTGTGGAGAACAAGCTTTTACATCGCATAATCATTAATTGATCTCAATCAGATAATTCAATTAGAAAAAAAATATTAACAAATAACATCTTTACATTAAACATTCACATTGAGCAGTAACTAGAAGTGATACATGCAAACTCATTTTTCTTCTTTATATATATATATATATATATATATATATATACATACACTGCACAGAATTTTCTGCTCTAAAATTTTCCTTTCCAAGAACAACAAAAAATAAATAAATAAAAATCCATATATGGGAAGGTGTTTTCAAGTCGGAATATACCACTGCTGTACCTTTTTATCTGACGCCTCCAGTAGTCCAATGCTGAGGCTGATCCAGAAGTTTACATAAAACTTAACCTCAGTATTTAATATTCCCACAACACTTCTTAAATACAGTTATTAAACAAACTAACTTTGGGATAACATCTGGAGAACTGCTGCTGTACAAACACCAATTCAATACTTGGGATAAAAACTATTCCCCTGAAGATACCAGCCGGGCTTCAGACCACCCTGAGAACAGGTCTACACATACGAGCACATTGTCATACACGTCTACCTCGGGTAGTTGTATGTTCTGCAGTCGCTGGGAAGGGTAATCTGGCCGGGCTGCACTTTTCACAGGTACCTTTGCTGTTTTACCTATATCACGCCATGCGCATATCACGCCATGCGCATATCATGCAGACTGCTACAAACCTAGCGGTGGCATTATTGAATCCAGGGACAAGCCAATTTACTGACACCTGGCTGCACATTCTATTGTTGTCAGGTCTGTCTTCTCTTGCTCTCTCAATTGGCTTACCCAATGATCCAATAAAGTTCCTTCTACCAATTGGCCCATTATTGTGGGCGATGCCAAAAGCGTCAGTGTAAATGTCGGCCGTCTCACCTTCTGCCAGGTTACAGCCTCAGCGAGCACCTCCAGCTCCGCTCCTTGAGATGAACAAGAAGGTGAGAGTGGTTTCTGGATGATTTACCTTGTGCCTCGTATCCTGTCTTGTACATATTGTATATGATCAAATATTTCTACATTACAAATTTACATTGGAAACCCATGTCACATATAGATAGAATATTTCAAAAGGATGGAGTTTTATTTTTCCACATTCATCTGATGATCCAGTTCATTTGTAAATCCCACCCACCAGGTCCTGATTAATACAAAAACAAACAAATTATATAACTGAAATCTGGCATAAAATAAACAACATTTTTATTTATTTTTTCCCTTCTCCCCATCTAAATCTGTAAAGACTCATCTGTGAGTTACGTCACCTCGCCTCCTGTGTAAATTTTCTGAAGGGGGGTGGTCTCTTACACAATACCTCATATTGGGTGGAGACTGCAGCACAGCATACCCAGTGCCATATTTACCGTTCTGGAAGGATCTGGAACCATCTATACAGAAAAACCTCAAAATGTAGGTTACTGTTATACACATTTAATCTGGATTACTCATTGGGGTCTCATACACATTTTGTAGACCTCCTACAACCAAATTCATTAATTCAAAACAAAATAGAACAGAAAACAAAATTTGTACCTGATCAGTAATGACATATCTCAACATAATAAGGTTGGGCACTCTTTCTGGGGGGCACTAGTTTGTCCCCCTGTAATACACAATAGCCTGGAACAAAAATTACTTTCTCCTGACAAAAAAATAAATACATTTTATCTTTAAAATGACTTGCAACCATTTACCTGTAAAACATCTCACATTTTCAAAAATAACATTTAGGCAGCACTATAGCACGTGCCTCATATGTGAAAACAAAAACAAAACAATTGTAATTAGTTATTCAAATAAAACAGAAAATAATATATCTGGTAATATTAATTACTGCAAACCAACAAACTATACATAAGAATAGGGAACAGTGGGGGCACATACATTTTCAAGACCCCGTGTCTCACAATATCTGTATTTTAATTCATTTGAATTAACATCAAAACATTCCAACATTAAATCTTATCACATCATAACACATAAATCTGCAGCGTAAATTTTATCTTTTTATAGACATATCCATCCGGCTGTAATATTTTTCTCACTTGGTCAAGTTATGGACGACAGCGCATGCGCAAAGATAAGAAACATTCCATTACGGAGTGGAACTGATTTTAACCCCATACACAAAACACTAAGAATTTTATTTTATTTTTTATTTTTTTTTAGACATTACTGCTGTTAAAGATAAGAACATACAATATAGATCTGCTTTATTGTGGCCACTAGTTCCAAACTTCAGACATGTTACATTACACACATCACACATCACACAGATGTCAGATCACACCCGTTCACATTACACTCCCCCCGTTCTGACCCACATTAGTCACTGCAATGTACCCGGCTGCTCTGTTTTCTTCACTCTTCCAATAAAAATTTACACCTGTATTTAAATTTTTCTTTCTCACATCAACTTACTTGTAACCACCTGTAATTACCTACTTTGTCATTTTAACTTATGCCTTGTCCTGACCATCCACCGTCCCTTTCTCAACAATCCACAAACCATTCTATTTATCACATGCAAAGTTCCATCTTAGGGCTGCCAGCCTCTTCAACAATTTTTTACAGTGTGTTATTTTGCCTTCACATACTTTACAAACCTTCATTGAATCAAACAGGAGTTGGTCACATTCATTTCAAACATCTACAAACCTCTCACTGCCGGGATATAGCTTTTGGTACTATAATCCTTTCATTTCAAATACTTCACATGTGAGTTACAACTTCTCTCTGCCATGCGCTAGGTCACTGCATTCCAAAGGGGGAAGTCTTACACTTCTCACAATTTTTCTCTGGTTAACAATATAATTGCTGGCAAAAATTCTCTCATGTGTTTCATATCAACAGTTCAAGATCACGTACGCACCTGCAACCTTTCATCAGACAAAAAGTTTCAACATACCTTTTTGGATCCGTCTTTCATACCACTGCTGGATAAAGTGTCAGCTAAATTTTGAGGCTTACACAATACATGTGTGAATGGTAAGAATAAGCTCCTTACCTACAGCGTTTTGTTTTTTTGTAATTCACAGATGCAGAGCCAGACCTCTCTAGTGATAGCTTATCAGACGAGCAATCTCCCGGGTTTTATCGGCACCATTACTATCGTGGAAGTCAATGGCTCAAAATATATTTTAGACTGAAATTTAGACGAGTCCAACAGACATGCACGCTCATGCAAACAACTTCTAATACTACTACTCTAGGTCTCTTTCACCCCAAAATCATTGGTCACTGATAGACCGGCAAACAACTTAACTAAAATTGTTCTGAGTCTCTTTTCAACCCCAAAATCTTCGGTCACTGATAGACCGGCAAACAACTAAACTAAAATTGTTCTGGGGCTCTTTCAACCCCAAAAATCTTCGGTCACTGATAGACAATCTCTTTCTATCTATTTTCGACAGTTACCGGCAAACAACTAAACTAAAATTGTTCTGGGTCTCTTTCAACCCCAAAATCTTCGGTCACTGATAGACCGGCAAACAACTAAACTAAAATTGTTCTGGGTCTCTTTCAACCCCAAAAATCTTCTAACTGGAGTTTCCTCGTTGAGCAGCACTTTCCAATACACACACACACAAACACACACACACACACACACACACAATAGATTAGAAGTATAACAATTATCCCTGCACAATGCAATCCCCCTGTAACATGGTCAATGCCGATACCCATTCCTCTTTCACACAAACTGAGATGGAAGTCAGGCACTTAGTTTCTAAGGGAACTGTAAAGGATCTGCCAGGCACAGCTTCTGTGTATACGCCCATAGGTAATCAGTCTGCACCTGCTTCTATGTCTGTGAGACTGACTCCGTCTTCCACCACTCAGGATGGCAGGCTTAGGAGTGGGAGAGCCTATCACAGCCTGGCCAGACGGAGCTAGCTCCCGCCCTCTGTCTATTTATACCTGCCTTTCCTGTTCCTCCTTGCTTGTGATTCTTCTCGTGTGGTTTCCTGGCCCTGCTGCAGCTTCTGAACTATTTGACCCTGCTTCATACTGACCCTGGCTTACTGACTACTCTCCTGCTCTGCGTTTGGTGCCTCTTACGCTCCTGGTTTGACTCGGCTTGTTCACTACTCTCCTGCTCAGCGTTTGGTACCTTGTACACTCCTGGTTTGACTCGGCTCGTTCACCACTCTTATTGCTCACGGTGTTGCCGTGGGCAACTGCCCCATTTCCCTTAGCTTTGTGTACCCTTGTCTGTTTGTCTGTCGTGCACTTACTGAGCGTAGGGACCGTCGCCCAGTTGTACCCCGTCGCCTAGGGCGGGTCGTTGCAAGTAGGCAGGGACTGAGTGACTGGTAGATTAGGGCTCACCTCTCTGTTTCCCTACCCCCACCATTACATAATCACAAGCCCATATTCCTAGGCTACCCTGGTCCCTCACACTACTATGGACCCCCTTGAGAACCTGGCTCAGCAAATGCAGGGTCTCTCCCTACAGGTCCAGGCCCTGGCTCAGAGGGTCAACCAGCCTGACACTACCATGGTAGTGCCCCTCACCTCACCTCTTGAACCCCACCTCAAGTTGCCAGACCAGTTCTCAGGGGACCGGAGGACTTTTCTCTCCTTTCGGGAGAGTTATAGGCTCTACTTTCGCTTAAAGCCTCAC